>NW_024039426.1:600000-902336 GCF_016077235.1 Cyprinodon tularosa | reverse complement strand
AAATCTGTAAACAACCTGTTGTTTTGTGATTTAGTTTTTGAAATCTAATCTAAATTGTGCCGACAAAAGATTCATCTCACCGTCTCAAAAAAATGGTTCGTTTTGATCCTCCTGCTGACCTCTAGGAACCTCGATGTCAGAAGTCCTCACTCCCTTAACCTTCTAACGGGGTATTGAGGCTGGAAGACTGCTTCCTCCAGGTGGTACCTAACACTTCTGACAATCGCTGTCCTCAGAAAAAATCAGTCAAAGAGAACTGCCTTGACAACGCCAAATTGTCGTCAATGTTGATGATGCTAAATGCTAGGCGATGGGTAGCAGCCAAAACGTTGCAATTTCACATAATCCTGACGAGATCCGAAAAACGTAGCAAAAACTAGCAAGCGGGTGATTATGTATGCTCTCTGTCATTGATTCCAGATATGCTTGTTGTGTATTTAAATTGTTTTTTTGTTTTTTTTTAGTTCCTCTTTGGTCAAAATCTGGTCAAAACCCATCAATGAGATCGCACCAAACAGGAAGTTAAATGCACAAAGGATCCGGTAGATTTCCAAATAAAACACATCCGATCTTAACCCATGATCCTTTTTTTAACTAGTTAATTAGTTTCTCCCGTATGCCACGACGTAATGCATTGATCTGAAAATCAACCTCAGACGCAACGCACGCAGTGGCGAGGGTTTGATCCGTCAGATGGAGTTAAATCACAAAGAATTCAATCGGGGCGGCAGCTAAATGCTAGGCGATGGGTAGCAGCCAAAACGTTGCAATTTCACATAATCCTGACGAGATCCGAAAAACGTAGCAAAAACTAGCAAGCGGGTGATTATGTATGTTAACTAAGTAAATATTATGTAAATAAACCCTACACTTCTCGCTATAAATGTAATCAAAACCCATTTAAATGCAGAAACTGATTGAAATTATTGATTTTCCCACTAAAAGTTAGAGAAATCTCAGCCATGTTTATACCAAAATGTTACAGTTTCACATTATCTTGAAAAATCTTTGCAAGAAACGAACAAGCAAGTGAATATGTACATTCCCTGAGTAAATATTCTGGCAACAAACTATACATTTCTCACTAGAAATGTAATCAAAACTCATTTTAATGCAAAAACAAACTCAAGTTATTAATCTTTCCACAAAAAATGAGCGAATGTCGGCCATCTATATATATTTTTTTCTTCTCCCAGCTGGAATCTTGAAAGTCACGTGACTAGGACGTAAAACAATAGAAAGCGTATAGGCAGAAGAAACGTAACAGTACCACAAAAAAATGGCCATTAATGTACCTCCACTACGTTTTGCAGTGTGGACCAACGTAGTGGGGGTACATTTTCCCATGAGACTGGGTTGCCACTACATTGGTTCAGTCCATTTTCTGCGCATGGGCAGAAAGGTCCAAACACACGGCAGCAAACTATTTGAAAACAAACGGTGCGAAGAGAAGATACGAGCAGAGAGGGGGAGAAGTAGAGACTGACACGGGAGTGGATTTTCACTCCTGTCCCGTCCCACTCCCACAGAAAAAAATGGTGTCCCGTCCCGATCCCGGGCCAGAGTAGAAATCTAAATCCTGTTCCGTCCCACTCCTGGTGAAATTACTCCCACTCCCGTCCCGCTCCCATTCAGAATGACTCCCGCTCCCGCACCACTCCCATTCTTGTTGTTTTTGAGCACGGGTGAAAAACTCAGAGCGGAAGTTACTATTGGTTTGCTCCCGCTCCCGTCAGCTCCCGTTAATGTTTAATCCTGTACCGTCCCAATCCCGTGATCGTTACTAATACTGACTCCCATCCCACGGGAATCCCACGGGAATCCCGTGACCCATGGGATTCCCGAAAAAATGTCAGTCTCTAGGGAGAAGAGAAAAGAAAGGATAGGAAAGAAAGATGAAAAGAAGTTACCCTAGCGGTGCTGAAAAGAAGAGATAGAAGAATGAAAGTAGGAAGCTGCTTTCAAAGTTACCCAAAATGAATGACTTCCCTCCGTTCCCGCTCCGCCCCACTGACGTACGTCGTGCGGAGCGCTTGTCTTTCTTTTTTTTTAAATAATTTTTATTTTTAAACGTTTTCACAGTATCAAACATACATAAACACAAACGTATACATATATGGGGAGCATGCCATTATTCACAAGGCAAGGTTTTAAGTACAGAAACATATCGCTCATACAAAATCTGACCGTAAGGGTTTTATGTACTCAGTCCATTTAGTCCAGATTTTATAAAACATGTCCTTTTGCATCCTGAGGGAGAAAGACAACTTTTCCATGACATATATTTCGTGTATTATAGTGATCCAATCTTCAATAGTTGGAGGTTCCACTCTCAGCCACCTTCTTGTGATGGCCTTTTTACTTGCAATAAGTAACATACCAAGTAATCTTTTATCAGTGTTATTCCAATTTGTCACAGGAACATCACCCAAATACAGTTTTCACATTTAAGGGGAATTTTAGTACCAAATACATTATTAACATGTTCTCCTATCTGTGTCCAATAATTAGTTAAAACGTGACATTCCCAAAAGATATGGAAGTGGTTTGCACCAGTGACCCCACATAGTCTCCAGCATGCATCCCCACCACCTTGATGACGTTTCTGAATAGGCGTAAGAAAGTACCTGATCATGTTCTTCCAACTGAACTCTCGCCATGTATTCGACCCTGTTATTGTCCACTGAAGCTGACATATATTGTCCCAACTGTCGGGTGGGATGACCATATTTCCCTCCTTTTCCCACCTCTTCTTTATACCTTCTGTGCTGACCTGTGTACATTGCTGAATGCCCTTATATAATCTAGAAATAATATTATTCTGAGAATGAGACCTGGTTAAAGTTAAGAATATCTGTAAGAAACCTAAATCTTTCTTTTCATATATTGTTTTTAAATTTTGGTGGAACTAATGTCTAACCTGCAAATACCTGTAGAAATCATCTTTACCTAAACCATATTTAGTCTGTAGGGTCTCAAAACTCGAGAATGCCCCCTTGTGGATGAAGGAATAATAGGTTGTTAACCCCTTAGATAGCCATCTCTTAAACCGATCATCATATCTATTTGGCACAAACTCAGAGTCGTAAGCCCACCACCTCAAAATATTTGACAGTTTGCCCAGTTTCCACCTTTTAATGATTTCATTCCAGGAGTTTAGCAAAGAATCATACATAAAGTCAGAGGTATACAGTGTGGTCTTCTGTAATTTAGTATCTGCCAATAGCGCCATGATAGGCACATCTTTTATAATATCAACTTCTATATCCTTCCATCCTGCGGAATAGGTTGGCGAATTCAAACAGATTAAGGGTCTAAGCTGGGCAGCATAGTAATACTCCTTAAGACAAGGAAGGCCCAATCCCCCCTTCTCCTTAGCCAATTGAAGTGTTTTGTATTTAAAGCGCTTGTCTTTCATGTAAATCAATGAGAGCTGTTCCACATCCACCGCTACTCCTCCGCACGTCTCCGTCCACGTACATCTTCTCCGTCCGTCACCGACAAAATACGGTGCCGAGCTATTTTTTGCTCCGCTCCGATCCGGCCAGGTCAAGATCCGCAATTGCAATCGCACCAAACAGGAAAAAGAACATCGAGAAACTCCGGTTCGTCAAATTAAAATATAGTAGCAACAGATCGGTAACTAGAAATTATAGCATAATTTTTATACATTAAATAATAAGTCCTAGGGTTCTTTGTTTTTTCTGTCAATCTGAGAAAATATGATGGTTTGTTTTCGAAGGTTTGTGCATTTTTTATCAGGCTTTATAGGTGTTCTGACTCTGTGTGTGTGTGTGTGTGTGCTCTTACCCACCTATCCAACAGGGGACAGTCTTGTCATTACACACTCACCAACAGGGGAGCATCCAGCAAAACGGGGACAATTTAAGGTCCCCTCTGCTCTAAATTATGTTAAAAACATGTTAAAAACCATCTCGAAAATTTTTAAAACTTTTGTCAAAAGGGGACATGAGTGTGTGTGAGGATGTCGAGTAGATACTCAATAGCGCCACAGCAGGTTGGGCCAGGAATTTTAACGGCCCATTCACACACGACGCTTTTCACACACTGTACCTAACAATACAAAGGAGCCTAACCGAGCCTTTCAGACTATAGAGTGGCTGAAAAACAGGCTACATTGAGAACGAACCAGGATCTAGAAACAAACGTTGGTCTTTGGTGTAGTAAAATAATATAAAAAGTTTAATTTAAAGAGGAATTTAAAGGCAGTACTTTAATGTAAAAAGGTCATAAGTAAATGGTTTTTCTTCTTCTGTGTTTTCATTAATTAATTTTCTTAAGTTCTCAAACATTCATTGGCCACTTTTAAAACGTATTTCAACCAAATTTTTAATTAAAATTTGTCCTCCGTCTTTAAATAAAGGAATGAATTTTGTTTGACAATTTGTATTACAGAAAAGTATTTTCTCTGAGGCTACCTAATATAACTGATAAATGCTTCAATGTGAGACATATCAACAAATGTCTACTTTTTAAATGTGACATTTTTTATAGCTGTTGCTTCAGTCTACATTTACAGGAATAGATTTCATTTGTTGATTTGCATTACAAGAAGGAGGCCCCCACTTGGTTTGTATAAAATGACACAAGTCCAAAAACTTTTTTTCTTCTTCATTTCGGCCAGAGGCAACATGGCGGCGGCAAACAGACAGGGGTGCCGTACTAGCTGTGATTGGCTAATATTAAAAAGGAGGTGAAATACTTGGGATTTGTCATTACAAGAAACAGGACATCTTCCGATAACATTTGGAACAATATTGAAAAATGTAAACTGATTCTTAATCAATGGTTACAGAGAGACATCTCTCTTTTTGGTAGGATTTTATTAACAAAAATGGATAGTCTTTCTCGATTTATTTACCCAGCTTACACACTTACGATATCAAACAAAATGATAAAAGCTATTAATAAACTAAATTTTAACTTTATTTTGAAGAATAGAAATCATTACATAAGTAAAAATGACATGATTAAAACTTATGAAGATGGTGGGGGAAATGCCATAGATTTTGAGATTATGAATGCGGTATTAAAACTTAAATGGTTGAAATATATATCATCTAATAATCTCTCAGTTTGGTCATATATACCCAATTTAGTGTTCAAAAAAATAGGTGGAATTCAATTTCTTTTACAATGTATTTTTGAGATAAATAAATTACAACTTAAATTATGTGTTATTTGACATATTGTTCATCTTCCAACCATATAAAGAGAGAATATATTCTCAAAGATTTCTGTGTAGAAGCAAAAAAGATGATCAGAACTAAATTCCTATCATACCCGGTACCTCCAAAAATGAAGGAAATTCAATTTAAATAATTAACAGAGTTTATCCTACTAACGAATTTCTAAGCAAAAAAATTTAATTTGGACACTGAAAACTGTTGTTTCTGTGAGGTTGAAAGTGAAAGTCTGGAACACCTTTTCTTTGATTGTACTGTAGTCCAAAGCTTTTGGCTTGATTTTCTGATGTGAATCCGATCTAAAGGAATTCAGTTACCTCATTTTACCCTAAGAGTAGCTTTATTTGGTATAATTGCAAAAATTGAACATAATTTTGGTGTTAATATTTTGATTTTATTAGTTAAATTTTATTTACACAAATGTCGTTACTTAAAATGTAAACCAGTTATATCCCATTGGAAAAATGACAATTCTTATGTTAAATCTTTAGAATTTGTAAGAACAAAAAGTGCTGGTAATTTTCTTTCTTTTGTGAGTAAATTTAATCTGCTGGTTTGACGCCCTGTTCTTGAATCTATATATAATATAATGTTGCCCCTTTTTTATTGTTATTATTTTATTTTTACTATTGTTATTGTTCCTACTCTGTTTATATTTGGTCTTCCTCTGTATTAAGATATGCTTTATGCACTTTCTTTAAATGCAATGAATGCAGTTTTGTACTCAGGGTTCCCTCAGGGTTAAAAAGTCTTAAAAGGCATTGAATTCTTCAAAATAAAACTAAGGCCTTAATTGGTAATAAAATGTCTTAAATCAGTCTTTCGTAGGTCTTAATTTTTAAAACATCATAAATAGGATTATTTTTATTACGATTTATTTTGTAATCTAAATAAAACGTTATAATTGACAATTTTTTTTTTTTGTTGTGTTTAAAAAAAAAATAATGGCTCGCCATTATTGGTTCCGTCCCGATAGCGGAACCAATAAAAGCGTTGTTGCGGCCGGGACATTTGGGAGATGCACCATTAACTTTTTGTCTAGAAAATATGAGCAAGTGTAAATTCATGAAAATTGGTTATCCAGCCAAGAGTTTTCTCCATGGCTAAAACCAGGGAACATATATGAGGCACAGTGTATTTTGTGCATTGGTTAAATTAAAAAAAAAAATAAAATAAAATAAAATAGCTGTTATCGGCTCAGTTGTTTCACCCAGTCTGATAAGGGGAAAAACTCTAATACTGTAGCTGTCTAATAGTAGCTAACTGACGTGTTGCAATTCTGAAAAAATAAAAAACCCTAATTCAGCCGGGAATAGCGCTGAGCGCAGCCGTTGTGTCACGTGACCAAGTTAGCTAATTTCATTGGCTAGAAGCTGCGTGTTAGGAATTCAATTTTAGCACAAAAATTCCGAATGTGCTAAAAATAGTAACTGGTGGGGTTTGTATGTGTGGATGCGTTTATATAAGTATGTATGTATATGTGTATATGTATGTATGTATGTATGTGTATATATTTATGTAACATTCATTGGCCACTTTTAAAATGTATTTCAACCAAATTTTTAATTAACATTTGTCCTCTGTCTTTAATTAAGGGAATGCATTTTGTTTGACAATTTGTGTTACAGAAAAATATTTTCTCTGAGGCTACCTTATATAACTATGTCTACCAAAAAGGTAACTTTAAAAGAAAATTATATACCATTCCTCTAACTCTTCAGAGTTGCAGATTGTTCAGTTATATATACGTATATATTTTTCATTTTATTTACTTTATTAAACGTGCCAAGTTACAATAAAATTACTACAATGCAATAGCACAAACATTGAAAGGAGTGGGTAAAAGTATAAACATATCAAGCCCCAGCCCTTCCTCAGCAACATCACAAAATTATCTCATTTTTTTATGTCTATTTTATAAGTACACCTTCATTTTACTTCCTGATTCTTGATTAATGCAGTGCACTCATTGATATATTAATAATAGCTCTAATAATAGTATTAACTACAATGTACTGTTAATGTTATTTGCCAACAATAATGTAACAATAGCAACAATAGCTGAAGGCCCGCAACATCGCCTTCAGGTCAGGAGATGCGCAGGCCTATAGTGCAGCCAGGGCTGAGCTGAAGAAGGGAATCAAGAAGGCCAAACACCACTACAAGAGGAAAGTGGAGGATCACTTCTCCAACTCTGACCCTCGACGTATGTGGCAAGGCCTTCAGATTCTCACAGACTACAAGACTTCCAACACTTCCCCTGCCTCCTCTGACGTCTCCTTCCTCAACGAGCTTAACAACTTTTACGCTCGCTTTGAGAGGGAGAATACTACAGCTGCATCCAAGGCAGCCATTCCCCCAGACCACCAGCCACTGACTCTCCTCTCCACCGACGTAGGAGCGGTTCTGAGCGGGATTAAAGCCAACAAGGCTGCGGGCCCTGATGGCATCCCCGGACGTGTCCTCAGAGCATGCTCTGGGGAACTGGCGGGGGTGCTGACAGACATCTTCAACCTGTCCCTGGCCCGCGCTGTGGTGCCGACCTGCTTCAAGACCACCTCCATCATCCCCATCCCCAAGAACTCCAATCCATCCAGACTCAACGACTACCGCCCGGTAGCCCTCACCCCCATCATCACCAAGTGCTTTGAGCGGCTGGTTCTAGCACACCTCAGATCCTGCCTCCCCCCCACACTGGACCCCCACCAATTTGCTTACAGGCAGAATAGGAGCACAGAGGATGCAGTCTCCATAGCGCTGCACTCTGTCCTCGCACACCTGGATAGCAACCACACTTATGCCAGAATGCTGTTCTTGGACTTCAGCTCAGCATTTAACACGGTCATCCCATCACAGCTCACCGCCAAACTCTCAGACCTGGGCATCAGCTCACTCATGTGCAACTGGCTGCTCGACTTCCTGACCAGCCGCCCCCAGCATGTCCGGCTGGACAACCACGTATCATCCACCATCACCATAAACACCGGAGTGCCACAAGGCTGCGTGATGAGTCCCTTCCTCTACTCCCTCCTCACCCACGACTGCAGACCTGTCCATGGCTCAAACGCCATCATCAAGTTTGCAGACGAAACCACGGTGATCGGCCTCATCAGAGACAACGATGAGGCCGCCTACAGGGAGGAGGTGGACCGTCTGGCTGAGTGGTGCGACTCAAACAACCTGCAGCTGAACACAGAGAAGACCAAGGAGCTCATCGTGGACTTCAGGAAGAACGCTGACCCACACCCACCCATCCACATCAAGGGGACGGCAGTGGAGCGTGTGGACAGCTTCAAGTTCCTGGGTGTCCACATCTCTGAGGACCTGACCTGGACGACCAGCTGCTCCAAACTCATCAAGAAGGCCCACCAGCGCCTCTTCTTCATGAGGACCCTGCGGAAGAACCATCTGTCCACAGAGATCCTCACGAACTTCTACCGCTGCACCATCGAGAGCATCCTCACCAACTGTATCACAGTTTGGTATGGGAACTGCTCTGCCTCGGACCGGAAGGCGCTGCAGAGGGTGGTGAAAACCGCCCAGCGCATCGCCGGGGCACCGCTTCCTGCCATCCAGGACATCTACAGGAAGCGGTGTCTGAAAAGGGCCGGGAAAATCAGCAAGGACCCCACTCACCCTGCACACAGACTATTCTCTCTCCTGCCCTCTGGGAGGCGTTACAGAAGCATACGGACTAAAACCACCAGGCACCGGAACAGCTTCTTCCCCACAGCTGTCACGCTTCTGAACGCCTCATGACACGAACTATAAGGACTGTACTCCCATCCCCCTACACAACAATAACCATGGACGCTCCTCACACATACCACAAACTGCTTCCTCACACGCATTCACAATCCGTGTATATAATATGTCAACTTGTACCATACATTATAACCCCACTAATATATATATTTATATGATCCAGGTAACATCTCTGTATAGTTGTATACATGTATATAGTGTCTATATTCATTTACAGCCCCAATCACTGTTAATGCTGTTATACTGTTTATACATACATTTTATAGTCTATTTATACATACCCTCTGTACACTTGTAAATGCATATTTATATCCTGTATAGCACTTCTGGATAGATGCTAACTGCATTTCGTTGCTTGTACTTGTGACAGTGCAAATAAAAATAAAGTTGAATTCTATTCTATTCTATTCTATTCTATAATGCATCAAGACAGTTTCTCATATTTACTGTAAACCATTTTCTTTAAAAAAGTTGAATTTGTATTTTCCTCTGAGGTTCTAAATTTCTTAAATATGTGTGCATGTCAAAGCCATCCATCCATCCATCCATCCATTATCTGACATGCTTGTCCCAGTTGGTGCCTATCTCCAGCTGTCTACGGGCAAGAGGTGGGGTAGACCCTGGACACGTCGGCATTCCATCGCAGGGAAACACAGAGACAAACAGGACTAACAACCATTCACGAACACACACCACACCTAAGGAGAATTTAGAGAAGCCAATTAACCTAACATTCATGTTTTTTTTGGACGAAACCGGAGTCCCCGGAGAAAACCATAGCATGCACAGAGAGAACATGCAACAAACATGCAGAAAGACCCGGGCTGGGAATCAAACCCAGAACCTTTGTACTGTAAGGCAGCAGTGCTACCCACTGCGCCACTGCGACACATTCCATTGCAGGGAAACACAGAGACAAACAGGACAAACAACCATTCACGAACACACACCACACCTAAGGAGAATTTAGAGAAGCCAATTAACCTAACATTCATGTTTTTTTGGACGAAACCGGAGTCCCCGGAGAAAACCATAGCATGCACAGAGAGAACATGCAACAAACATGCAGAAAGACCCAGGCTGGGAATCAAACCCAGAACCTTTGTACTGTAAGGCAGCAGTGCTACCCACTGCGCCACTGAGCAGCCCCGCATGTCATAGCCATTACAGAAAAAAAAAAAAAAAACCTCCTAATCGAAGCAGGGAAACCTCTAAACCCTGCAGGACCACGGCCCACTAGGACCGACTTTGGGGATTCCTGGTTTAAAGCCTTAAAACATTTCATATAAAATATCTTTTCATCAGAGAATCCAAAAGTATCCATTCATTTTTTCCTGGTTTGACGAAGGCCAAACCAGTTAATGTTTGAGAAACAATTAATTACTCTTTTCCAAAATTTCTTGCGGGTTTTAACTTCAACCAGATGTGAAGGATCCTGGCAGCTTGGTAAGGTTGTGTTATCCTGGACATGGAGTTTGGTGTCTTCAGACTTTTTTGAGAGTTTTTCCTCAGTATTTAGTTGTTTGTCCATCACCACACACCTGGAAGTGGTTGGTGATTCCTGTTTCTGTTTGGAGAGACTAACTGATGCTGGTAATCTTTTGTGGATCAGGGGTGGGTTCAAATTGGGCTTCAATAAGGAGGAATCAACTGTAAAATTTGAATGTTCTGATAAACTTCTCCTTATTTTCTCTTTTTGATCACTTGAATGAGATGAATATTGAGATTGATAAGGTATCATCACAATAACGGGATTAAATGTTACAGTTTTAGACTTCTTTTCTTCCACCACCTTTTTGTTGGGACTGCTAGTCATTATTGTTCCCTTCTTAAGTGAACTGGTCAGTATTTTCACTTGTTGATTACCACAATCAGTTGGCTGTTGATCATTAGTCGTTGAGATGGTTGTTGATTCATCTTTCAGATCACCGGTCTCAGATGAGAATGGGGATGTTATAATAGGTAATTCTGTGTCTAAATCTGACTGAATAACCAAGTTCTTTTCAAGAGAGGGTGTCCCGCTGCACAAAGTTGATGAGTTCCTGCCAAATGAATCCACTGATGAACTGTCTTTCCATTGTCCAGGGTAGTCAGTGTCAGAACTATGATCAAGGCTATCCTCTTTGAATTTCATTAAATGTAAGATATTAATTGTCTGTCGATTATTTTTGTCCGAAGAGGAGCTTTTTTCTTCTGAACTGGAAATACATATATTAAGTGACTCAGAACTGGTACTGGTTATCTCGGATAATGATGTGGCTCTCCACTGTTGTGATGTTATGAATTTGTAAGTTCTCATTGCCTCATGGGCTTCAAGAACATAAGGGCTGCTGCTGTCAAAGTTAGACACATGGTCCATGGTAATAAAACTATGTTTAAGAGCAGCAGCTGAGGTAATACGTTCCTGTGGTGTAGGATTTAGCATTTGCTTTAGAAAATCTATGAAACTTAGTAAATCCTGCCTTTCAATGGGGTCTTGCGTTGCTGGACAGATTTCCAGCAGGTCGTCCAACGACTTCAGCTTCAGCACTTGACTAGACATCTTAATTCTATTTTTCCAAAAGGAAAAATTATTACTGTTGTGTGGTTCACCCAGCATTTTAAAAATTGCCGCCTTCGTTTCTTTAGGAGGATAATATTCAAACAGTTCATCTCCAAGGTAGAAATAGATCAAAGTGAGGGCTAGAGACCACAAATCCAAACAAGCATCTGGCTTGTCACACATAATTTCCTCCGGAGACATGTAAGGAAGACGGTTAACACAAATATTTTCCATTATTTCTATCTCCTTAGAGCAACCCATATCGATTAATTTCACTTTTAGAGAGGGGCGGCCTACCAGCATTATGTTGTCAGGGCTGATATCTCTATGTGCTATTCCATTACTATGTAGGAAGTGTAAAGCCACCAGTACCTGTTGAGCGATAACTCGAATGTTACACAAATGTAGTAAACCACCTACAATTTCCTCTGAAAAGATTTCCAAATTGATATCCAGTTTTTCAAACACAAAGCACCGGTTTGTTTTATAGTAAAACTCTTCATAAAACTTCACTATGTTGTAGTTGTCCGATCCAAGCACTTTGATTTTTTTCAAGACATTATTTTCCTCCTCGATAACCTCATTCTCTTTTACTAATTTTATTACAACAATCTCTCCAGTTTCTTGGTTTATGCACTTGGTAATTATTGTTTCTTCATTAAAGCATAAAATTTCTATCAAGAGGTATATGCTTGTTTCCGATTCAAAAACAAAATCTTTCCCTGCTGAGAACAATTCCTTCAAAATCCTGTTGTTATCAGATGTTGAGCTGGTTGTTAATTCATGTTTCAAATCGGAGGTCTCAGATGAACAGGGGGCTTCTATAGTAGCTGATTTTGTGTCTGAACTGCCTGAACATTCGCTGTAAGTTTCCCAGCCAGAACTGGTTATCTCAGATAATGATGTGGCTACCAAACTTTCTGATGTCTGTTTTTCCGCCTTCATCTCTGGCACTAATTTTATTAACAGTCTGTTCGGTGTCCTGATGTCCAAAGCACAGTCTTTCTTTAAAGGAATACTGTTTGTTTTTGAAGAATTTAAAATCACTCTTATTTTCTTACAACAACTCAGTGTGACCACCTCAGAATCTAGTCTGAACTAATGATATGCTCTGATGACACACCCATTTGATAGAATGCCTATGACGTCACAAACATTCCGAATGTGCTAAAAATAGTAACTGGGTGGGAGGGGTTGTATGTGTGGGCGTGTACAGGGGCGGATTTACCAGTAGGTAAAACTAGGCAGTTGCCTAGGGCCCCGAGTTCCTGGGGGGCCCCCTAAAACTCCTTTTACATGTATGGTTAAAACAGCTATTACTTATTTGTGAACAATCATTATGTTTTTGATAAAAATTATTTCGCTGAAATGCCATTAGAATGCTTAGAATATTAAGTGTGTCTCGGGGCCCCCCCTACAGTGTCCACTACATTGGTTCAGTCCATTTTTTGCGCATGGGCAGAAAGGTCCAAACACACGGCAGCAAACTATTTGAAAACAAACGGTGCGAAGAGAAGATACGAGCAGAGAGGGGGAGAAGAGAAAAGAAAGGAAAGGAAAGAAAGATGGAAAGAAGTTCCCCTAGCGGTGCTGAAAAGAGGAGAAAGAAGAATGAAAGTAGGAAGCTGCTTTCAAAGTTACCGAAAAGGAATGACTTCCCTCCGTTAGCGCTCCGCCCCGCTGACGTACGTCGTGCGGAGCGCTTGTCTTTCATGTAAATCAATGAGAGCTGTTCCACATCCACCGCTACTCCTCCGCACGTCTCCGTCCACGTACATCTTCTCCGTCCGTCACCGACAAAATACGGTGCCGAGCTATTTTTTGCTCCGCTCCGATCCGGCCAGGTCAAGATCCGCAATTGCAATCGCACCAAACAGGAAAAAGAACATCGAGAAACTCGATGTTATAGTAGCAACAGATCGGTAACTAGAAATTATAGCATAATTTTTATATATTAAATAATACGATGCAAACTATTGGTTATTCACCAACCAGGAAGCAGATTTCTCATCTCCATCAAAATATTTATTTTATAGGGGCTAAAAGTGTAATCAAATCCATTCAAAAGAAACTTCTCATTACAGGAATGGATTAAGAGAAGTGTAGAGAACAGACAAAGTTCATTCAAAAAAAGCAGTTTTAAATGATCCTAGTTATCCCCGTTACAAAAATCTACAAATATATATATATATTTGGGCAGAAACTGAACATATGCTGAAGGCTGATGGGGATTTTGTTAATACGTCATATTAAATTAAGTGTTCACAGGGTTTATACAGGAATGAGTGACTCTAATTTAATGCTATTAGAAATTATTTTAATGCCATCAACATGTACCATGTACACAAGTTATTAGTGTACATGATATATGAAGGAGCTGTAAGCAGAGTTCCATGACTCCTGTATGTATGTAAACAAACACACACACACGTACACTATATTGCCAAAAGTATTTGCTCACCCATCCAAATTATTGGAATCAGGTGTTCCAATCACTTCCATGGCCACAGGTGTATAAATTCAAGCACCTAGGCATGCAGACTGTTTTTACAAACATTTGTGAAAGAATGGGTCGCTCTCAGGAGCTCAGTGAATTCCAGCGTGGAACTGTGATAGGATGCCACCTGTGCAACAAATCCAGTCGTGAAATTTCCTCGCTCCTAAATATTCCACAGTCAACTGTCAGCTGTATTATAAGAAAATGGAAGTGTTTGGGAACGACAGCAACTCAGCCACGAAGAGGTAGGCCACGTAAACTGACGGAGCGGGGTCAGCGGATGCTGACGCGCATAGTGCGAAGAGGTCGCCAACTTTCTGCAGAGTCAATCACTACAGACCTCCAAACTTCATGTGGCCTTCAGATTAGCTCAAGAACAGTGCGCAGAGAGCTTCATGGAATGGGTTTCCATGGTCGAGCAGCTGCATCCAAGCCATACATCACCAAGTGCAATGCAAAGCGTCGGATGCGGTGGTGTAAAGCACGCCGCCACTGGACTCTAGAGCAGTGGAGACGCGTTCTCTGGAGTGACGAATCGCGCTTCTCCATCTGGCAATCTGATGGACGGGTCTGGGTTTGGCGGTTGCCAGGAGAACGGTACTTGTCTGACTGCATTGTGCCAAGTGTAAAGTTTGGTGGAGGGGGGATTATGGTGTGAGGTTGTTTTTCAGGAGCTGGGCTTGGCCCCTTAGTTCCAGTGAAAGGAACTCTGAATGCTTCAGCATACCAAGACATTTTGGACAATTCCATGCTCCCAACTTTGTGGGAACAGTTTGGAGCTGGCCCCTTCCTCTTCCAACATGACTGTGCACCAGTGCACAAAGCAAGGTCCATAAAGACATGGATGACAGAGTCTGGTGTGGATGAACTTGACTGGCCTGCACAGAGTCCTGACCTCAACCCGATAGAACACCTTTGGGATGAATTAGAGCGGAGACTGAGAGCCAGGCCTTCTCGTCCAACATCAGTGTGCGACCTCACAAATGCGCTTCTGGAAGAATGGTCAAAAATTCCCATAAACACACTCCTAAACCTTGTGGACAGCCTTCCCAGAAGAGTTGAAGCTGTTCTAGCTGCAAAGGGTGGACCGACGTCATATTGAACCCTATGGATTAGGAACGGGATGTCACTTAAGCTCATATGTGAGTCAAGGCAGGTGAGCAAATACTTTTGGCAATATAGTGTATATTTATATATTCTCTAGCTTTTTCTCCGCCTCGAGCTTCCTTTCCGAACATACGGCTTTATGATCAGTTTCACGCAAATTAATAGCGATATAGTACATCTGACGAAATCGTTTTTATAAACATTTTTATTAAAGAATCATAAATGCCACGATAAACATATTTAATTAATTTTAGTGCCAATTAAGGCCATGATTTAAAAAAAATTATGAATTGTAATTATTTTTAATGATCAGTGGACACCCTGGTTCATCTGGCGCATGCCCTCTACGATCTCCAAGGAACTCAGAGCGGAGCGGACGGGAGCCACAGCGTAGGATGTAGGCTTTGCTTTGTGCAGGCGGTCTGGAGCGCAGCGGGGCGGTGCGCTGACGGAGTATGTGGGATTTCGGGGTTCGGCTTCTTCACTGCGGGGAGCAGCAGCAGTAACCCATGAACAGCTGAAAACTCAGCGGTAACGCTGGCACCTGTTGAGGAGGATCCATCGTGTGGAGTTGAACAGCTAGTGAGTATTAAGCTGTCGAAGGGGATATTCCCCCTATATTGATAAGTATTTATTTACCTTTTTGAAGATGGGTCATTTTAAAGTAAGTTTCTAATTTCATTTGCTACAAACCATGAAAAATCAATTATTTAGGTGTTTTTTATGCTGAATTTCAGGAAAATCTCAGGCTTTTAAACGTTGTAAAATCATCCATAAGTTTTAGGTGTTTTAGTCCTTAATAATTTAAATTATACATTCAAAAAACATAAGGAAGTTATTACGAACATCTCACTCTGCTTTACAGCTTTGTATCAACATTGCTTTAATGTGTGTTATGCTACGTTCACACAGGACGCAGCAAAAGCAGCAAAATGGCGTCTGCTGCTTCCTTTTTGCTGCTTGTACCAGTTAGTTCTGACGCGCGGCTGAAGCAGCTTTGCTGCTCTGGCTGCGTGGTGCAAAAGTGGGTCTGACGCACGTTGGGCGGAGCTTCACTATCCTTTCTCTGCCTTGCAGCTATATTTGCTGTGATCAGTGGGAATAAAGTAGTTTTAATATGTTTTTAAGTGAGAACATACACCTGAAAACTTCATCAGTGCAGTCAGTTCATCCAGATTACAATCCTGCCTCCCAATGTTATTTCTGTCGGAGCCGCTCAGACCCCCACATACCGGCGGTGCGCCGACAGTAGGAATCCCTTCATCAGCAGCCTCTGGCCGGGTCGCCTCCTTGCGGTTCAACGCAGCAGCTGGTAGGTGTTTTTCATCTAAATAATTTGATCTGCAGGCACCAGAATAATAAAAGCGAACATATTCTTCCGGCAGATGTATGCATTTTAAGTTAATTTAGGCGTTAATAAACTGTTTCAGAGGAGTGATCAGAGCAGTCTGTGTCATCTGCGCTGTGTCTCTCTCCCAGCCAGCTCCCAGATCAGCTTCTCTGATTGGTTGACGCGGTGCATCGAGCAGCAAAAATTACATTTTTCCATCTCGAGCATCAACGCGTTTGCGGCGCGTCACGCGCGTCAGATGCTTAAACGCGCCCGACACGCTGCTTCAGCTGCTCAGACGCGCTGCGCCTGCTGCTCAAAACGCGCCATGGGACCTTTTGCTCGCTGCTTCTGTCGCGCCAGCTGCGTCCGGTGTAAAGTGCAGCTATTGTGTACAGCTGGGGAGTATGGGTCACATTAATTATAGATTAAATAATTTACTGTTCTGTAGTTTAAGCAATTGTCATATTTGTAACAACACTTCCTTTGACATGCACCTTTTATTTATTTATATATACACGCACACACACACATATATATATACACTATATTGCCAAAAGTATTTGCTCACCCATCCAAATTATTGGAATCAGGTGTTCCAATCACTTCCATGGCCACAGGTGTATAAATTCAAGCACCTAGGCATGCAGACTGTTTTTACAAACATTTGTGAAAGAATGGGTCGCTCTCAGGAGCTCAGTGAATTCCAGCGTGGAACTGTGATAGGATGCCACCTGTGCAACAAATCCAGTCGTGAAATTTCCTCGCTCCTAAATATTCCACAGTCAACTGTCAGCTGTATTATAAGAAAATGGAAGTGTTTGGGAACGACAGCAACTCAGCCACGAAGTGGTAGGCCACGTAAACTGACGGAGCGGGGTCAGCGGATGCTGACGCGCATAGTGCGAAGAGGTCGCCAACTTTCTGCAGAGTCAATCACTACAGACCTCCAAACTTCATGTGGCCTTCAGATTAGCTCAAGAACAGTGCGCAGAGAGCTTCATGGAATGGGTTTCCATGGTCGAGCAGCTGCATCCAAGCCATACATCACCAAGTGCAATGCAAAGCGTCGGATGCGGTGGTGTAAAGCACGCCGCCACTGGACTCTAGAGCAGTGGAGACGCGTTCTCTGGAGTGACGAATCGCGCTTCTCCATCTGGCAATCTGATGGACGGGTCTGGGTTTGGCGGTTGCCAGGAGAACGGTACTTGTCTGACTGCATTGTGCCAAGTGTAAAGTTTGTTGGAGGGGGGATTATGGTGTGGGGTTGTTTTTCAGGAGCTGGGCTTGGCCCCTTAGTTCCAGTGAAAGGAACTCTGAATGCTTCAGCATCCCAAGACATTTTGGACAATTCCATGCTCCCAACTTTGTGGGAACAGTTTGGAGCTGGCCCCTTCCTCTTCCAACATGACTGTGCACCAGTGCACAAAGCAAGGTCCATAAAGACATGGATGACAGAGTCTGGTGTGGATGAACTTGACTGGCCTGCACAGAGTCCTGACCTCAACCCGATAGAACACCTTTGGGATGAATTAGAGCGGAGACTGAGAGCCAGGCCTTCTCGTCCAACATCAGTGTGCAACCTCACAAATGCGCTTCTGGAAGAATGGTCAAAAATTCCCATAAACACACTCCTAAACCTTGTGGACAGCCTTCCCAGAAGAGTTGAAGCTGTTCTAGCTGCAAAGGGTGGACCGACGTCATATTGAACCCTATGGATTAGGAACGGGATGTCACTTAAGCTCATATGTGAGTCAAGGCAGGTGAGCAAATACTTTTGGCAATATAGTGTATATATATATATATATATATATGTGTATATGTATATATATATATATATATATATGAAAGAGAGATTCTTTTCTCCGAGTTACAGTGACATAGACAAACTTGAAGATACATGACATCCTCAAATTTCTATTCTATTAACATTTCTGTATCTGTATAATGGGTCTGTTCTATATGTTGTCTTCTCAATTCATAGGGCCCCGTGCCTGTCTTTGCCTAGGGCCCCAAATTTCCTAAATCCGCCCCTGGGCGTGTATATATAAGTATGTATGTATATGTATGTATGCATGTATGTATGTATGTGTAGGTATCAGAGATGGGAACTCGAGTTTGTGACTCGTACTCGAGTCGCACTTAAGTCGCATATTTAATGACTTCAGACTCGACTTAGACTTGCATTTGAAGGACTTCACTATGTGACATATATGCCCGCGTGCCCGTGCCCATGCATGCATGATCGACAAGCCAAGCTTTAAAAACTTCATGGCAGTCGTAGAGGAGAAAAAAATATGTTGTGAATAATGTTTTGAATTGGCAATAAATAAACTGAATTGAATTTAAAATACTGCCCGCCAAGTTGGTTCTGTGTGTTCCAGGGCATTAAGTTACAAAAAGTTATTGCCACAATGTTTCTTTTATGAAAGAATTGTTATTGTCCTGGTATTTATTTAGGGATTTTCTTTATCTGTTGTAGTTCCTAACTTCATATGTATTAATAAAAAGCAGGATTGTGATTGTTTTTTTTCCCACAGCCCTCATTTTCACTTAAAAATAAAAGAGCAGACATTTACTCCTAAAACTAGAAAAAGTTATAACTACAAATGTCATTTAAATACTGTAAGAAAATTGTTGTTTTTGAAACAAAAAAATAAAGATGCAAAATTTAACTGGAAAAAAAATTGCATGTGTGCTTTTTTAAATTGTATTTTTCATTTACCATTTCAAGATAATGATCATTCCATAGGATATAATAATAACCTTTAAGCTATACCGTCTCAGTGACGGAGATGAAAACACAAGGAGAAACACGCAAATTATTGCACTTATTTTAATTAATCGAGTGATTAGAATTTATTGTGCGATTAATTGATAATTGTGACAGGCCTTCTCAAGACTTAAGACTTGACTTGGACTTGCAAAAAATGACTTGTGAACATGTCTGGTAGGTATGTATGTATATGTATATATTTATATATATATATATATATATATATATATATATATATATATATATATATATATATATATATATATATATATATATATACACATACATACATGTATGTATATGTATGTATGTGTGTGTGTGTGTGTGGCCATGTCTTTAATACCTGGTGGGGACAATTTCCTAGGAATATGCCACATTTTGGGGACTCATAGGTTCTTGTGGGGACCAACAACTGGTCCCCATAAGGAAAGTTTCTCTTCTTGGGGTGAGGGTTAGGTTTAGGACTAAGGTGTGCATTGAGTTTAGGTTAAGTTTAGGGATAGGTATGTGTCGGTAATGGTTAGGGTTAGGGCAATGGTCACGGTTAGGCCATATAAATTAGTGGGAAATGAATGGAAGTCAATGGAAGGTCCCCACAAGGATATTGTGACACAACGTGTGTGTGTGTGTGTGTGTGTGAGTGAGATAAGACTTGAAAACGAAAAATAAAAGGTTTCAACATGCACTGTAGGTTACAAACAAAGCAAAGAATGACTCACAGTATACAGTTTGGTTCTTCTACATGTTTTAGTTGTTCTGCTAATAGTGGCTCTGTTTATACAGTATTATTTCTAATAGTTGTGGTTACAGTCAGTCTAACTAGCTATTTTCTTTGTTAGTATATTTGCAAGGATGAACAGGAGACATGAAGATGTGTAATAATGAGAGAATAAAAGGAAGGAGCATCCTATGTTCATCTCTTTTCCTTTTTGGTGCCACGAGGCTTCTAAATAAGAAATTAAAGTCACAGTGAACTCTGCTTTGAGGAACTTCGACTCTCCTGCACTCATCACAAGAGCTGCATGAATCATATTCAGCTATTTCTGACGGCACTAGCTGATGGCATACAATTGCATCTAATTAATTGTTTTGCGCTCCAGTCTTCTAATCTGTAAAGCAGTCAATTTGCCACTGCAGTGAATCAAGCAATTGGCAGCTAATTAAATCTTTTTATTTTGCTTTCCTTGCCGGGTTTCTCTTCCTGGTCTGCCTTTAATACAAATAAATTATGTTTTTTCCTCTTATATTTCTAACATTTTGGTTACCAAGTTTCAGAAAATGCAGAAAAAATGCCTACTATGGTTGACATGCAAAACATTTAACCAACTTGACTATGGGCCGGATCTATCAAAGGTTTGCGTGTATTAAAACGTGAGCTATTTCACTGCGCACGCTAAAAAATGTACAAACTGATCTATCTACAGCGTGCTAAAAGGATTTGGTCTTTAAAACGTGCTAAATAGCGCCTCTTATCCATTTAGTACTTTTTCTGCAATGAATATGCAATATGGGGCGTTTACACGCTAAAGTGCGTCTTGTGGGAGGAGAACATGTAAATATATTAATTTAGCACTCGCAAAGTGATTTATCAAACCTGAACGCAATTTTGCTAACGTTATCTGACTCTATATTTAACACGTTTCAAAAGAAGGTGCAAATGGTCTGTATGCGTAATTGCGCACACATGGCAGCGGTTATTGTCGCAAGAAGGAGACATCGAAATGAAGCAAGGAGACGCAGAGAACGCATTTTTTCACTCCATTTGAATATTTTTGCAATGAACGAGGAAACGATCATCAAAACATATCGTTTATCCAGCATTGCCATTTTGGAGCTGTTGGGGGAACTCCGAATGGATTTGGAGCCAGCCACAAGGAGGACCCACGCAATACCAGATATCACAAAACTCCTTGCAACATTGCACTTTTTTGCATCTGGGTCATTCCAGCGTACGGTTGCAGCGAGAGCTGGGATCTCCCAATCTCGTTTTTTCAGAAGTGCTGTCCGACGGGGTCAGGGTTCTCCCCCTGCGCCTGTGGAGCAACGTACCAAATGCTGCGGGGATCTCATCCACAGTCACAGGCCAATACAAAACACCTGTTTTTTTTTTTTTTTTTTTTTTTACTGCAGCACATACCACCTTAGGGAATAAAGGTTGCCAATTTATATATATATATATATATATATATATATATATATATATATATATATATATATATATTTATTTATTTACTTATTTATTTTTTTTTGTTGGGGGTCACTGTAAGATTTAAATTTCCTAATGCACTTGTTTGTACAGACTACAAACTACTTTGCCGCAAACCACAAAACGCGCAAAACCATCATTTAAATAGGGCGTCTCCAACAGTTTTGCACCTGCCACCAGTTACGCAATCACTCTTGTTAAATCACCCGCAAACCATGGTTCAGCCCCTCGCGCAAAATTCCAGTTTGCGAGCGCAAATTACTGCACGCAAAATTGGATCTTGATAAATCCGGCCCTATGACTTCTTTAAGTAGACAGCAAAATATTCCCAATTTATTGATTTTGAACACAGTTTTGTATTTTATTTGGGTTCAAAATAGACTTTAAGTAGGTAATTAATTATTTCTGAGACAATCTCCAGTATATTTAAAATAGCAAAGGTTCTAGTCATCAAGATATCAGAATTGCAGGATTCCCAATGATAAATGGAAATACTGTTTATCACTCTTAATATTCTAAACAAAGTTAGCTCATTTTATAAGGTTTATCATAATCAAACCTAGTGCATGTAGTTGTGTTTATTAAATATATTAACTGTAACTTTCAAGACCAGTGTTTCAGCTTTCTGTTTAATATGTATATTTCAAAAATATGTTAGAATGCATTCAGATAATTTCTTCTTGCATTTTTTTGTTTGAATTCATTATTTTGTTAATTATTTAGGGGTTTTAATTAATAATAATATAATAATATATTAATGATATTTAATTAATATTAATAGATTTTAAATTAGTGGACATTTTAAGGCTATTCTGTTAATTTTGTGAATGAAAACAAGTATTTCAATAAACTTAAGCTTTATCAGGTAATCTACTAGCTCTGCCGTAGTCTATGTTTGCCACAGTTTTTTTACAAATATATTAAGTGTCTATTTTATCACAAAGATACATACAAATTTTTGAATCATATAGACATAAATAAATTTGCCAATTCTGTTAACAAAACCTGTGTCGAACGATATTAATCACCAATGTCTTATGGTATGTGTTAAGCTTTATATTATGTGTATGTATGTTTTAAAAGTATTTATTTGATTTTATTTACCAAAAAAATAACATAAAATGAGACCAGTTGTAAATATAATTTTAAAATCAATTTTATCATGCATTTCTTAGTGATATGATTTTAAAAACAAAAATACAATGACTGACCTATGTTTTTAAATATGAATGGATTAAATCCTTACTTGTTGCATCAAGGCAATAAAATATTTTAAAATTTAGGTCTTTTCGTTGTTGCTTTAATCTCTTCATTTGATTTGTTTCTGGGTTTTAAATCCTCTTATTGGTTTGAACATTTTCTTATATGTTTTGGATGTGTGTCTGTGTGTTTTGACCACAGCACTGACACTGACTGGGCAGATGGAGCTGACCTTCAGGTTAATGAATGTTGGAATGGAAGCTTAGACCTGCATCTTTTTGTCTGGGCAGGAGACTGAATACAGAGGTGCGAGCAGAGATAGACAGCAAGCAGAGGTGTGATTGAGGGAAGACCGCTGTATGTTTGAGTAGAGCTGAGGTTCATACAGCACGCTGAAGATGAACGGGTAGAATCACATTCAGTCTGGAAATGTGCATGAGCTCTGATAAGTTCACATTACACTCATTCTGGTTTTGTATTTTCAGAATTTTTAACAGAAGTTAAAAGAGGTTGTTTCAGTATCCTCCAGAAAGGGAGTGTAAAAACAGTGCAGAAGTTTCAACTCACACTGTGAAAATTGAATACCACACTTTTAATAAGTCACTACATCTAAAGTCAAATATAGACCTTAGATTTAGGAAAAAACTAGGAGAAAAAGAAGTTATAGCTGGAATCCCAGAGACGACATTGAGCAAGAAAACTTTGCAGAGCAGATCTTTTTTTCTTACTGCGTAAAGCAACTAGTGTTGGAAACAGGCAGTTACTTTGTGCTGAGTCATTTGTTTCAGTTTATTTAAATGATTTGTTGTAAAGATTTCTCCACCAAATCAAGTAGTTTATGCATTTAATTTGGCTTTAAAGTTTAAACAGGCATTGATCATGGTTTCATTCTTATTTTGTGTGCTATTTATAGAAATGTAGTCCTCTGTGATATTCCATTATTTTTCTACTTTCACCCAAACACCCTTTTGTACTGGACCAGTGATGCACCTTCTTTTGAGGCTAAACAGCTATGTGACTACTAATAGGAAACACTGCAGGGGTAAGCTTAATTATACCCAAAAGAGGCGGTGACTGAGCGACATCTGAACTGGACCTATGGTGAAGTGTTTGGTCGGGTTGATGATTTAATTCGTCTGAAATCTACGACTGCCTGTTCTATGATTTTTGATAGATTTTTCTGGTGAGCTAAATTAATTAAAAGGGTCTAGGAAAATATGACATGGAAGTCATGCTTTTGAATTATTTCTCTCAGGAAAGTATTTAAAGTTTAGCAAAGACCAAAATCAGTGTTTTGTATTGGCCCTGACCCTTTCAAAATTTTTATAAACTGACAAACTAATTTAAAAAATTCTTAAATTGCAGTCATGAAAAGAAAGAAGAAAGCCTTTAAGACTGACTCAGATTCCCAACATTTCTCCAACAAAATCGAATTTTTCTGAACTCCATGACCTGATAATTTTACATATCCAGTGAGCTAATAAGGCCCCTTCTTCACCAACACATAGCCTTAGGATGGAAAGTGCAGAATTCAACCACATATATGTTTTGATTCATAGGAATCAAAATAAGATTAAAATATTTCCAAAAGGCCCCAAGAGTATCCATGTATGACTTTTTTATTTTTATTTATTTATTTTATTTTTTAGTTTCCAGGAAGTACCCCTTCTCTTTATTAGACTCAACAGAAAAAGGCCTGTTGTGTGCATGAAAAAAATGCATGCATACAACAGGCGCAGAAAGGCTGGAGCTACATTAAGGGGTTATTTTCACTGACAATATATAAATCTATGGTTATGAAACCACAGATTTATATATTGTCTCTCATCATTTTATTAATTCTGTCCTAGTATTTTATTGACAAGCTAGAGACAGTACTGGGGTGACATTTACATGGCCTTGGTTTAAGTGTATAGTTTTCAACAACTCAGTTTCAGCTTATATGGATCAAAACTCTCATACTTGCATAAACAAACCATAAAAGATCAATATTCAAAGTCAGCAAGAAGAAAAAATATATATATAATTTTTGTGCATAAATCAGTGGGGCAGCTTTAAAAAGCCCTGCAAAGTAAGCAGTCCTCTTACCCTGTCCAGTGAGTTTTCCATTGCACAGGCAGAATTAAGTCTTCAAGTGTAAATAAAAGAAAACTGAACTGCATCATTTGGGTTATTTAACGTCTTAAGCTTTTATTATGCTAAGAGTTTTAGGTTCTTTGAATCTCCCATTGGAGAGATTCTTAAGGTTATGAGTGTTTTACACATTCTAGTTCAAAGCACATGATCTCCATACTATGGAAGTAAATCTGTGTCGCTGGGATTTGAATAAAAAATGCCACTGAAATTTAAATGTTGTATGTTTGTTCTTACTGTTTCAGTGTTAAAATATATTCAGAACACATTTTTGACCTAAAAAAATTTCATTGTCATTATTTCTACACAGTTGAAATTTCATTTCTAATTCTTTCTTTATATCTACTTTGGTTATTTGAACTAACTTTTTAAGATATTTTCTAGTGTATTTCATGTTGGTATAGAAGTTTCAAATAAGTGATTTTATTATCCAGGTCAGGAGATAGTAATGTGAATCAATTTTCACATTGACCTAGGTTGGTTTGTTAACCTTTTATTTTTGTAAATTAAATTATTTATTTAAACTGATTTGCTTGAGAGAGAAAAAAGAGCAGGAAAAAGATAATTGCTTCATAGAACAACAGGTAATGTATTTTCTAATAACTAATATGCATTAAAATTATCTCAACTACAATTTTCAGTTAAATTGGGTAATATTGTCTAAACCCCTGTATTACATACAATTTTTGTTTGTTGGGCTTTCTCTTTTTTTTTCTCTGATGATAAAAATGAAATATGAAATCAAATTCAAGCAACTCTGAAAAACCTCCTGCTCTTAAATACTATTTATTAGAATCATAAACCAATGTTCATTATAATATAAAATGAGAATAATATAAAATATATAGACTATTACTTGAAATCGTCCGTGGATAATGTGGCATCGAGCATTCTCCATAATCACTGTTTTTTCTCAGTTATATATTTAATAAGTAAAACATGCAAATAATGTTATTGATGGTCCTAGTCCCTATATTTAGCCCCCCAGTTACAAAAAGCACTCAAATGTTTAACCAATCTCCAGCTTTAACCACATAAGTAAAATTGAGTATTCTGCACCTCTTTGCAATTGATTACATTTAGAAGTGAGGAACTGCTTGGATTTAAAAACTGCTGACTCCTTTCTCTTTGCTTTTTGCTCTCTCCATCTCCTTCCCTCGTCCCATCACTTAGTATTTCCCTCACTCCTTGAAGTGTCTGTTGTGATGAGGTTTATAAAGCAGAAGGGAAAAGGGAGACTCATTAAAACCCTCCCCTTTCATTTGTTTTTATTTTTACTTCATCTTCTCACCATCTTCATCAGATGAAATTAGGAAGGAAAAACCTTCACAGCAAAAATTCACATCCCTAGCAGCCATTAAATGCATTAATACTTTCATTATCACCATAATCTGAGACAGTGCAGATAATACAATGCATGAACAATGATGACAGCAAAGATCTGGGGTATGGCAAAATGAGCAAACAGGGGGTGGTTAGTTCAGTATTAAAGGACTGACAGCCAGAGAAAGAAATGTTAAACAGGAAAGCGGGATGTCAGGCAGAAGCAATGGATGTAGCCGCTGAGTTAACAGAAAATTGGATCAGTGATGCTTTCAAGGCAGGAATGCCATGCAGCAAAGAAGCCTGGGATAGCACAGTAACTGATGGAAGCAGTTTCCTTCAGATCTAAGTAATCACCTTGTCTTCTGTAGCTCGTTGCCAAGAATGACAATTTGTGCACGTCTGGGTGCTCGTTTTGCGGGTGGGTTATTAGATGGCAGGCGGGGTAATACAGTCCATTTCTGCAGTGCATTATGGGAAAAAAAGGGGATGGGAGCCAGACATGAAACGTGCAGAGATTTACTAGCTTTGCAGAGGAGCTAAAATAGCAGTATTCAAGGCAGTTGATGCATAGCTTCAATGGGACCAAGACGGGATACAAGCAGGTTGCCTCTGAGGAATTAGGAGCTGTTTTATTATTTCTTTAACCTAGATGAATTAGATAAAGCATGGTCGGAGAATAAGAAATAAAAAAACCTCATCAGAAGAAAGGAAGGCAAGGGGGAAGTGTTATTGGTTTATACTAAGAGGATTTGTCTGTTCTTCAATTTTGACTTTACGTGTCTACGTGCCTTTCTTGTTCTTCACGTGACATAGCTGAGGGTAAGTGTAGGTGTCTGTGAAAGATCTGTGCAACTGCGGTGAGCATGATTTACCCGGCTTTTAATTGTGTTTTATTTATTTTCTCTGGCTCCTTTTTCTAGTGATTTCTTCTGTTCTTTCTCTATGCTCTTCCATAAAGATAGTGACTCTTCTGCTGTTGTTGCTTTGACATTCATTCTTTTCCTTTATCTGAACTCCAGATGTGATGCGTTTCTGTGTGATATTCCCTCTGGGTACCAAGAATAATTAAGTTGCAGGGATCAATGGTAGTCACTATTAACAGTGGATAAAATTATTAATCATTGTAATGGTTTCAGTGTTCATACTGCAAACAAATCTTCAGATGGACTTACTTACCATTTACCAATCCATTGTTGAAACCCTTACGATGAAAGTTTTGCATTGTGTAAATTGAAAGAATGATTAACCTAGATGCAACTGACCAAGCTGAAAATAGGTTAATATTAACATTATATCTTCTTGTCTTCTGATTGCAGGTCCAGGAATGGCTGTGTCTGAATTGTCAAATGCAGCGAGCTCTTGGCATTGATATGACCACGCCTCGCTCCAAAAGTCAACAGCAGATTCACTCTCCGTCCCACCAAGCCAAGCCCCTTGTACAGCCACAGCAGTCCGCTCCGCAGCCAACAAAGCCAACAACTGCTGCTCAGCCCAAACCCCTGGCACAGAGTCAGTTTACCCATCAGCAACAGCAGGGGCAACAGCAGCAACAACGACAACAGCAGCAACAACAACCTCAGTCCCAGCCATATGGCCAAACTAACCCTTACTCTCAGCCTCAATCCCAGCCATACCCACAATCCCAGCCCCATTCTCAATCCCAGTTGCATTCCCAGTCCCAACAAAACTCGCAGTCTCAACCTTACTCTCAGCAACAGCCATATTCACAGTCCCAGCCATATTCCCAGCCCCAGCCGTACTCCCAGTCCCAGCCATATTCCCAAACCCAGCCATATTCCCAGTCCAAGCAGTATCCTCAGCCTCAATCTTACCCTCCATCCCAGCCAGGCCCCCAAATGCAGCCTCAGACACAACCAGGGCTTGGCGGCCCCCAGTCTAAGATGACACCTTCTCAGCAGAACATGAGATCTGACCCTTACTCCCAAAGAGGTCTTGGAGCTCAAGGAGGTGTTGGAGGTCCAACAGGTGGCTCTGGTCAGCAAGGCGGTCCTCGTATTCCACATCCAGGGGCCGTACCACTCCCTGGGTTGACGAAAGCACCCTCCCAGCCAGATTTGGGTCGAGGTTCTCCAATGCATCAATCTATGACAAGACAGCAGGATCAGACCAGAAGCGCTGGATCTTCCCCGGCCCACCGACCTCAGAGTCAGGCCCCCGCCCAGGATGGTCTGACAAAACTTTTTGGCTTTGGGGCATCGCTTCTCAATCAGGCCAGTACCCTGATTAATGTTGACCCACTACCCACAGCCTCAACGCAGCCAAGCCCTTCACGTGGTAAGGTGGTGTTCAGCAATGCAACTCCAGACAACAAATTGCAACAGCAAGGAACCAGTGGGACCAAACCTTTCAGTACAGGTGGTCCCCATGCTCCTAGCCAAATGGGAGGTCCTAAGGCAGCAGGTCAAGGTGGAGGTTTTAGTGGGCAAGCACAAATGGGGGGACCTTATCAACCAAGCCAAATGGGAGGTCCTCAGGCATCCAGTCAAACTGGTGGTGTTCAGGGGCGAAATCAAACAGGTGGTCCCCATGCTCCAGCTCAAATTGCAGGTACCATTGGTGGACCTCAAGTGCCAACCCAAAAGCAACAGCAACAGGCTGGTCCCCAAAAACAGCAGATGACACCACAGCAGCCATTTGCTCAAAGTCAAAAAGAGCAACAAGGACAACAGACACCTTCACCTCAGCAGAAAATGTTGCAGAAACAGGAGCCAGTATCAGTAACCTCTAGTGCTCCTGAACCAGAGAAGCCCAAGGTGAACTGTCCTCTTTGTAAAACAGAGCTGAACATCGGCAGCTCTGATCCACCTAACTATAACACCTGCACACAATGTCAGAGCCAAGTGTGCAACCTGTGTGGCTTCAACCCAACACCGCATTTGGTAGAGGTAAGAAAATAAGCTCTATTACTCCTGCAACCTCATATATGTGTGGAATTATGTTAGTAGCCATTTCTTTCACAACATATTGTTGCTCACATAAAGGAGCCAGAATACACAAATCCCCACCTATCTCTTCCCAGACAAATCAATATTGTTCATAACATGCTATTCATTCTCAGCTAGACTATTTTGTAATAAGATCCAAACCTCTTATCTTTCTGTTTGTTCTGATTTCTTCCCATTTTATGTTATTCTTTTGTTATCCTTCTCAATTTTACTTTTTGAACTATACATCTGATCTTTATTACATTCTTCTGACTGCTATTTGAAACACTAATTCCTTTCTTTCTACTGACTTCTATAAATCTAAATTTCAGTTTGCCTCAATTCAGAAATGGGCTACAATTGCACTGTTTTGATTGCTCCTATACTAGTTATTCATTTTAAATCAATTAAACTTTGATTAATATTATCTTGTTCTTCATTACTTTAATATAATGATTTTTCCACACAAAAATGCCCACACATTCACTTACAAATAATAGAAAAATAGTAACATCATAAACGTATCATTCTCTATTTGTTCCTATTTTTACCCAGTAAACTGCACTGATCTTTCCGTAAAAGTTCAAAAAACAAAATCCACTGGACCTGGTTTCTAAGATTTGAAGACGTTTCGCCACCTCTCCAGGAAGCTTTCTCAATTCAAATGTCTGGATCCGCAGTGAGTTTGAGTCTTTATATAGACAAGGCCTTGTATTGCTTGGAAACATGCAAATGGAAACCGATGAGTGGGTCGTTTGGTTCCATTGTTAGCCTGTAATATCTACAGAGGACAATGAAATCAAACAACATAGGCCTTGTCTATATAAAGACTCAAACTCACTGCGGATCCAGACATTTGAATTAAGAAAGCTTCCTGGAGAGATAGCGAAAGTCTTCAAATCTTGGAAACCAAGTCCAGTGGATTTTTTTTTTTTTAGCTTTTACAGAATGACTATGACCTGGATGACTGAAAATCTTCATCAGCATATTGCACTGATCTTTGTTTGTGGGTTAAGCAAAGGGCATCAAATGATTTAGAAGCAAGTTTTATACGATTTAAGGTTTAAAGCTTGGTGACTTGGTCACAGCATAATCAAAATCGCAGCTCTTTTGGAGTTTACAGTAGCCAGGATCAATCAAAAGTGGTCCAGGAACAAAGAGAGAGGAACTGTCAAAAGTAGCAACAATACATATGTGGAGTGGCATCTGGCCCTTGTAGTCCTGTCCAACAGATAACCTACATTTGGTCAAATTGCTTAAGAGGTTATTGCTGGTGAAAGCTGTCAGGACGTGTTATACGTTTCTTTGTGTTGCATATGTGAATGAACAGACAGACAAGTTAGGGTAGAAACATTATTAGTACCAGTGGTTTCATTTCAGCAAGGAATGCAATACAAAATTGTTCCAGGGTGGCTTAATAACAACAACAACTAGTTAAGGCTTTGTTGAGTTAAACATATCTGCAGGGGTTACACATTCAGATGTCTAGTGTAGCCCATTCCTTCAGCTGTCAGGGTTTTTTTTTGTTGTTGCTAAAACATAAACTGTTAGGCAGGTAGTGAATATCTCATTTTATTCAAGCAGCACCTCAAGAATACCTTGAAGTCCACTCAAAAATCTTCTTAACTATTAATATTCATAGAGGTTTTGGTGGAGTGAATGCTTTCAAATAGTTTTTTTTTTGTTTGTTTAATTCAAATTACAGGAAGAAGAAGACAAATCTGTCTTGTCTTTGTACAGGATGCAGAGACATTTTTGGATGGAAATTCTCTCTATTTAGCATCACTGTCATTTATGCTATATTCTACTGCAGGCATTAATGCTCAAATCAGATTTTTCCCAGGAATCTGATTTATTTATGTGGTCGCTCCCATTGCATACTTAAAATGTCACATCTGACCTAAATGTGAAAATTGTTAGCCTTTAAACTGACCTGCATACATATAAGAACAATAAGGGTGGTCCGCTTAGTACAACAGGAAACACTGAGAAAGAGGTGCTAAAGTTTAAGTGCACAACAGAAGCCATTTATTGTGTCAGCGGTTGCTGTGCGAGAAAAACGTGAATAAATTGAGAGTGAATTTCTTTATTGTTGCATTTTAGGGAGACCTGACTTCCATTTTCAGCTAACAGCGGTTTGATTGTGGAGAGGGATGTTAACACTTTTACAGAGACATCTCTGTGTCATCTAACATCTTGCTGTCTCTCAACTGTGCGGTAATTTTTTTAGGCTCACGTCATTTTGGCTAAAGGCCTTCATTTCCTGCTAGGTAGCACAAAGTTGTGACAAATGTGATGGAAATTGATGTCAAAGTCACATCTAATCCTCTTTTCTCACATTCAAAAAGATCAGATACGAGTCAGATTCAGGACCACGTATGAACGTGGCTCAGTGTTCCCACTAGCTGGAAATCTGACCTGATCACTTGACCCCCCTGAAAAAACCTGATATGGGTCATAAAGGCCTGCCTGCAGCAGATATATTCAAGGTATGTCGTTTTCAAACAGTAGAAACAGCCTCCTCTAAAAATCAGTTTCTACCTTTACTCTCTGGGTACCAAACCTTCCTCACACAGCTCTAAAGAACCCTTTAAATTACCTTAAGGTTTGTCATGGTTTTCTTCCAGTGTTCTGCAAGCCTGTAAGGGCGGAGCAGATATAGCAAAATGAGAAAAATAGAATTTTTTGTTTTTTATCAATTTTGGAGTCATATTGAATCCATGGTCTACTTGATCTCATAGTTATTAGAGAGAAAGAATTGAAAGGAGCAAGATGTGATTGGTAAATTGAAATGGAAAAATAAATTCTAAAAAGAAATGGACATGAGGAAAGCAGCAAGGGGTGAAATTTGAGAAAACACTAGAAAGAAAAACCCACCAAGAGAGGTATAGTCAGAAAACATAGACATCCTATCCACCTACGCTTCCTTTGTTCCCTCCAAAGTGCTGCTGCTCATGGGACAATGAAAGGCGTATAAAGGTCCAGTGCTCCATCACCTCCCCTTTATCGATCCAAATGCAGTCTCAGAGTTGAAAGGAGAAGAAACAGCATGGAGAATAGAGACAGGAAGATAAATGGTATGTTAGGATGTTGCAAGGGATAGAACTGAAGAAGCGAGGACAGATGGAAAAAAGAATTGTCTTGTTCTTAGAAACAAAAGCTACTGTGAATGGAAAACAGACTGTGAAAAATGTACAACATCATAGATTTGTGCATTTCATTTATTTGTATATTAGTCTGTCTAGCACACTCATGTACACTTTTACTTTGCATTCATAGTCCTAGAAAAGTACAGCGTATAACCCTATGGTGTTATATGCTGGGATTGCCTCTGGCTGGACCCTGGCAGAATAGGTTAAATTAAACTGTTTCTGTAACTAACCATAGGACACCAATATACATGCATGGAAACACACATGAAAAGCTACAGTACAATAAGGAGCAAATACTGGTCAAAATGTTATTTGGACTGAGAGGATCTGTCATAACTCTACCAATCAAAACATGACTTAAAGGGATGGATGTTTAAATGTGGGTTAAGGTTTGTGACCTTTGAATAACAGAATGGCAGAAATGGTCATTTCATATAATAAGAAAAACGTATGCAGCATAATTATTACTCATTTAGCCTTTTCGTCTTTGATGACCCATTAAAGGTTAATCTTCGGGCAAAATAATTACTCATAAAAGTCATGTGAAAGTGGCACAGTTTATTTTGAAACCAAATAGTAATATTTGGATAAAAATATATAAAAGATATATTCATAACTGCATCTTAGTGCACACATTCCTTGCACTAATATGAGTTGATTATTAAGTTAACAACATGCCTTAACTAATCTAACTGACTGATGCTTTTTAAAATAGATTTTGCCAAAACAAAAAAGTGTTTGAATGCAGTAAAGTACAATGACAATGTATAGCTTTTTTCTTCAAAACATTTATAAATCAAAATACTAAGTCTTTCTGATGGAAAAAAAAGAAAAAGGAAACCACAAAAAGTCACAACTACACTACATGGCTATTTTAAACGAGTGTTTTTGTTGTATATTCATAATCATATGTTAGCTGTTTCAGCAGGAGGCAGCTACAATATCAGAATATAAAAAACAAACATTTTATGGAAGCTACTGATTCTCTGGTTGGCAAAAAAAAAAGTGAAAACAATGAATATTTGTAAATAATTCAGCACTTATATTTAATATCTAATTATGTTTGATATTCATTCAAATGAAAAGTTTAAAATAAAAAAAGTGCATTACCATTATAAGGTCTTTTTTTATTTATAGTTTTTTTAGACTGTGTATTAAAAATAGTGAATAAATCAATGGAAAATAAAAGATGAAAAAATAACAAAGGATAGAAATAGAAAAGTATAGATGCACTTAAAATACCCAAAGCAAATGTTTTCAGAATATCTGGTTTATTTAATAAATCCAATATAGAGAGCAAAAAAAAAAAAAAAAAAAAGACAACCTTGGACACAGATTTCTACAGAAGAGGATTAGGGCCACTGGAAAAAAAAAAGTTAACTGATTTTTTTAATTTTATTTCAGTATAGTATAGGAAAAAACTCAGAACTCTGACTTTGATCTCAAAATTCTGACCTTTTTCTCAGAATTCTGACTTTTTTTATTGTCAGAATTCAGTCAGAATTCTGAGATTAAAGTCAGAATTCTGAGAAAAAAGTCAGAATTCTGACTTTTTTCTCAGAATTCTGACTTTTTTTATTGTCAGAATTCAGTCAGAATTCTGAGATTAAAGTCAGAATTCTGAGAAAAAAGTCAGAATTCTGACTTTTTTCTCATGTTAAACTGAAATAAAATTAAAAAATCAGTTAACTTTTTTTTTTTTTCAGTGGCCCTAGTCCTCTTCCGTAGATTTTCTCCATAGTTCTATAAACTTTAAGGATTAAACTCCTTTAGTTGGTAACAGCTATGAACCAAAGTCTAGCTACATATTGGGGCTTTGAAGAAGATAAAAATAATCTTTGTTTAATCAAAAGCCTAATCAGACATGGTTTTTGGTGCATTCGCTGCTTTACATGTGAGCCGTTATATTTCAGAGACAAAGTGAGCTCTGAAATGGCTTTTTGTCCACATTAGAAAGTATTTGTTTTTCCATTATTTGAACAAGAGGAGGAACCAGAACATTAAAGTTTTGTTATTGGTATTTGAAAACATATACCAGGATAAAGAAAGTTCTAAGTTGTATTGTTTTGAATTTTATTTCTTCTCAAGAAGATATTGAAAATAGAAAAAAAAAAAAAAACTAAAATGTAGATGTGCGGATTTTGCATGCCTGCCTGGGCTTGTTTGGGTTCCTTTGGGGTGCACTGGCTGTACTCCATAGTCCAAACCCCTAATGGCTATTTGGTGAATGCATTAAGGGGCATTGTCTGATCTGCCCTGTGTTGGACTGGCAATCTGTCAAGGGTCTATCCCAACTCCTCCAATTTTTATACAGCCCCAACATTAAAAAGATTAAGCCAGTGATGGAAAACAGATGGATGAATTGTTTTCCAAGTTGCTATTAGAATGATTAAAAGTGGGTTGTGACGTTATTCCCAGATAAACAATTCCAACTTTTGAGACAATTGAAGGCAGCATTATCTTGACAATCTTGACTATAGAACATGTACAAGAGATGGTAGATAATTATTGCCTCAATATATGCAGTTAAAAACTTGTACAGAATGCATTTGTTGAAAATGATCACTCAACATATTAGGCTTTGTTTGTTTTTCTCTATATTGTACTTTCAGGTTCCAAACATTTAGTTTTGTTTTTTTAGCACACAAAATACAAAATACAGAATAGAGATTGATGCATTTTTCCTGTATGGCTTTCCACTGGTGAAGAAATGAGAGCAACAGTAGATATATAAGGATGGACGAAGAACAACAGGCTGGACAATTATGAGAGATAGACCATCTTAAGGGACAGACAGAGATGTTTAGGGAAGCATGGAAAGGAATAAAATGGCAGAGTTAAAGAGGGATGACAAGTGAAGCAGAGATGGAAACAGATGGAAAGAAAGCAGAACTGAGGCCAAGAGGAAACCAGACGTAAAGCTGAATCACGTGCAAACTAGAGTCCAGAGGGAAGATGGGTACTCTCTCACACACCCTCTCTCACAAAGAGAGCAAGTGAAACAGTAGAGACAAAGAGAATCAAAAATAGAGTGAAGCAAAAAGGGAAAGAAAAGCTGCCCCCCCAAAAAAAAAGAATTATTGCAAATGTTTTTAACTTCATCCTGTGAAAGCAAGCACTACAAGGCACGTCCATCATGAGTTCTGAGAGATCTCATTACAGGATCTGGACAAAATTTACTCAGTTCAGAATGGCAAATATAATACATTTCTGGCATGTGAAAAGCATTTTTGAAGCAAATATGAGGCTTTTAATTGTTTTTATTACTCTTATAAGCAATAGATTATTGGTATTCTTAATAACAACTAAAGTAATTTCTCTAGTGAAGGTACTTTGGTCAGATTAGCCCAAACTGTGGCAGAAAAAAATAGTCCACCAAAAAGAAGACTTTGGTCAAGGTGATGAGAAAACGGGTGGTGAAAGAGTCAGTGGAGGAAGAAAACCTGTTGAACGCAGGAAAATATTGCATTTTTATTATGACCTGGTCAAAGTCACTACCTAAAACTAGGCAAGAAACTGTGGCAAGACTTCAAAAGAAGAAAATGTTGAGCCCCAAACACTTTTATCACAGCAATGAATGGTTCTTTAAATTAATAGTTAGGTGAGCTGAATTTCAATGCAAAAAAATATAGATTCAAATTTTTTTAAGTTCAAGAGTATACTCACACATAAAATCACAATAAAGTACATAGAGGTGTGTCTATAGGCAAAAGCTTAGCATGTCATGTTTATGGTTAGAAAGAGACCAGAGCTTTCTTTAAGTTTCATGATTAACATTTTAATTTTAAACACAAAAAGGAAACAGTTTTACATTACAATGTAAACTTAGGTTGCTAAATAAATTAAATCAACTGCATTTAATAACTTCATCATCAAACCTGCCCAATAATATGGAATTAAGTAAAAAAAAAAAGACACTTTAGAATCTGCGTTTTTATTAGTTTTGCATGACAGAAATGTCTCTTTTTTTACTTTTCAATGGTGTTACTAGATGTTATCTAAAGCTTAAAGAGGGCTTAATTGGGGGGCTTCTAATTATTGGATGTAGGAGCGTGTAACTGGGTGGTAACTGGTGGATGTTCAGACAATGATCATGTAAAGACGTAGATTTTGCCTTTGTATTCTGCGTGAAAGGCTTCAAAAAGAAATTCAACCAAGCACCATTTAATTGTTCACTTTCACTTGAGTAACATTTTAACATCCATCCATTTTCCATCACGCTTTATCCCAGCTGGGGTCGCGGTGCTTATCTCCAGCTGTCTACGGGCAAGAGGCGGGGTACATCCTGGACAGGCCCCCAGTCCATCGCAGGGCAACACAGAGAGAAAACAACCATTCTCACACCTAAGGAGAATTTAGAGAATCCAATTAACCTAACAGTCATGTTTTTGGACTGTGGGAGGAGGCTGGAGTACCCAGAGAGAACCAACGCATGCAAAGGGAGAACATGCAAACTGCATGCAGGAAGACTCTGGGCTGGGAATCAAACCCATAACCCAGTGCTACCCACTACCCCACTGAGCAACTTTAACAATTGTAACAATCATACCTAAAATTTTATTTGAGTAAAATTTAATCAGACTTAACTTAAAGGGTGTGTTTGCACTTAAATCCAGGTCACCTCCTCCAACCCCCTTCCTGAAGGGAGGGAATAGAAAAGTAAACTCCTGTGAAGGAAAGTGCCGAGGCCTTGTCCAGACAAAGCCTGGTTTGGGTATAAACAAGCTTCTTGGTCGAATGAGGGTCCCTGCTGGAAGCGTACCAACAATCCAAATTGGCAGAGAAACAATTTACACTTGAAACCTGCTCACATTTGTTTTAGAATCTGTGTTTCAAAGTTTTTCAATTTCTCCTGGATTTTACACTCACATATTTTGCTCTCATGTCACCCCTTTTCTCTTTTCTGCCTTCATTGTTTACATCCTGCCTCTTCCTCCCTTCTTCTACCTTCATTACCTCTGAGGCAGCAATACCACACCACCCAATGATGTGGTATACTATTTCAATGCTTTTTACTGCTCCTCTGGTTTCAGGCAGTTTTATCTTTACACAACTTATTCAGCTTCATGTGGACGAAGCCAGAGGGAAGGAAAGTAATTAACATACAAAACACAAAAGAGGCTTACCTAAACAACATAGTGAATAGAATGAACCACCATTGAGCTGGAAAAGTAAATAAAACCAAACACAATGGAATAAACTAATAAGATGTAACCAAACCACCTTTACAGACAAACTGATAAGTAAAACCAAACCAACAAGAATTGTACAATAATTAAAATACAAGTTACTCAGCCTTTAATTTAAACATACTAAGACAAATTAAAAAGTCATAGAAATATCAAAAGATAAACAACTGTATTTTATGATTCTCATATAAATGGGACCTAATATTTAGTCCCATACCAACTTACTACCCTTTTTTAAAATTGAGTTTGTAAATTTGGAGTTAATTTTCCCGGTAGCCATCCCCTCACTGTGTGCTAAAATATCAAATGTTTGGGGTTATTTCTTTTTCCAGTTGACACATGTTGGTGAATGAGTGAATGAGGTCATTTCTTCAGTCAACCTGTCATTCAGGCCTCTGTTGTCACAACCATTGTCAGAATAATTATTTGGATAAGTGCATCCCGGCCACCTGCCTATGTGTCTGCTCACACCCTGGATTTATTTGTTCTTCTAAACCGACTGAAAGGATAATTAACCATAGAAGTTTATAACCAACTGTAACAGTAATTCTGCTCAGTGTGGCAGTCAGGCTTGAACTCAGAACCTCAGGATTCCAAGCTGTATGACCGAACCAGTTGGCCGCAACTCCGCTAATAGTTCACTGAATCTAACTGGACAGATTACCATTATAACTAGATTCATTAGGATGTTTTTAGACTAGAATATTCTTATTTTCTTATATAATCTTGTCTGAATTACTTGCCAATACAAATAGAAACAAACTCAGCTGAACTAGATTATAAAGGATTTTCATCAAACCTCTGATAGGTAAACAAAACAGCACACAGTTTGCATGGTGATTATTCATTAGACAAAGATTAGCCTAAACGTAAAACATATCTGAATAAACATTGTAATACCCTAAAAAAGCAAAGATCGTTGAAAGAAATACATAAACCCATGCAGACTGTTTTGGCATAAAATCAAAATGAAATGAGTTTTTAACAATTTGAAAAGAACTGACTAATCTCTCAAGGAGAAGAGATGCTTTTAAGCAAATTTAGCTAAAGCTTCTCTCCATTTGCAGTCCCTGGTCAAGTGTGCAAAACAAAAAGACAAAAATGACTCTTAATATGTACAGTAACATTGAATTTATAAATTAAGTAATTTAGTTGCAAATGAAGTTATTTTCTGCAGTTGACAGAAATTCAAATGCAATAAGGTTGTTAGGCACGCTCAGATTGGGAATGAATATCGGCCCCAGAACTTTTCCATCTACACTGGCCCACTTATGGACCCCACAGTCAAACGTGTCATACGTTCCTAAACTGCCAGATTGGGAAACATCCCAACCTGGCAACAAGACAGAAACTTTAGCCTTTAGATACAAAACATAATTTTGCTAAATGTTCAAACATAGACTCACCAAATATAAGTGGAACATTGTAGTTTAGTTTAAAGAAAGCATTTTAGTTTTATCATAATTTGGTTTGTTGCAAGGATTTTACAGTGTGAAGAAATAGAAAATGACACCATATGCCAACCGTCACAAGAATTTTCAAGACAAGGAAGGGCTATATATACTGCATGCATCATTAAGGTAGTTAACATTATATTACTTCTTGATCTCCTTGAGTTATTTACTGTCACAGGTTGGGGCTGGTATGGTTTAAGGAGGGCTGGCCCTTGCATGCTGAAATTAGGACCGGCCCACCGGCCCGGTATCACAGATTACCAGTCCGAGCCTGCTGTTAGGTCAATCACGAATGAGATGGATCATTAAAATCACTGCAGCTACACCCTGAGTTTCTCAATTAGAAACCCAGAAACTCATTCTCTACACAAGTGAGTTCTCACCCTGACTATAGGGCTCTATCCCATTTACCTTCAAGAGAAATCTAATATAAGCCCCTTGTGTCAAGGGTGTTTGTTATTCCTACAGTCTCAATCCATATCTAATGACCATAAGTAAAGGATGAGGCTTATTTCCAGTCAATTTAAACTACAAACAGCATAGGACAGAAAATTTAATTTTCTGGAGAATATGAACACATCCCCAGCTGAGAGCATAGAAAAAAGGACACAGGTAGTGAATGACCTGTAGTGTTGAATGTTGTATTAAAATGTAGTGGAATTAATTAGAGTCCTACAGTGAATTCGCAGCTCTGTTTAAACCAAGGATAGATGTAAAATGTGTGGCTTAGGGCATTATTCATCAAAAAAAAAAATGCTACCGAGTTAGACGCTGACTCTGCTTTTACATTTTTGAAGATTATATGTAACTATATTAAGTTTGTGTATCATTTACATAGTTAACACGATGACAACAAAGTTCAGTGGTTAAGTTTATGTTCTACTTTTAAATTATTCACCTTTATTAGTAATATCTTCTCTTAGTATCACTACTCTCTTGTGCAACATGTAAAACTAAAAAGAAGCAATCTACTCCAATTTGCAAAGCAGAAAATACATTCTCCATAAGGAACGGGGTAATGGAGCGATGAAACAGCATTAAAAACTGTCAACAGAAGGCACAAGCTGCATAATGCACCATGAACTGCTTGACATTTAGTCAGCACCAAACAATTGAAACCTAATGAGTGCCTCTGAAACATGGTGACCAAGTCTTATTTAGGGGAGCATGTTCTCAGAACAAATATCTCCCACAAACAGACACTGGCTTACAACAATCACATACTGTCAGCCTAACCGTCAGCCTCTGATGTCCAAGTCACAATAATCCTCCTCACACCGGTTCTCTTGTCACCCAGTCAGCCAACACGTGTGTGCGTGCATTTGTGCATATGTGTGTAATTATAGGTGACTTGACTTTGGAAAGGGTGTTGTAAAGTTGCATGGGTGAACATAATGTATGTAATTCACTTGGCATGTGTGTTTGGGTGAGTTGGTGTTTCTGCACAGTGTGTGTTTCTGCATGTCACAATTGTTTCCACGGCCATATCAGCAGAATCGCTGGACAGCGTCTGAAAATAGTACAGAGAGAAAGGAGCAGCTGTCACATCGTGGCAGAAAAACATGACCGTGTTTAATTCAATTCTGTGCACGAATGTTTGTTGAGGGTTTTCTTTTGCACACATTTTAATGGATCTGCTTCGGAACAACCAGAAAGAAAATGTCCTTTTTATTCAAAATAAATGAAAATCGTAATTTTTTCACTAGAGCATGTCAATACTTAGAAATTCAGAAACCCCATTTCTTAACCTTCATGTTAAAAGTTTATTAACAAGCTATTTAGGATCTGTGTACACCAACAGTGGTGAGTCACCAAATGGCCTATTATTCCTTGTTTTCTTCTTTCCTTCTTAAGATCTCAGCGCTTTATTTTTAATTGAATTAAATTAATTTAAGTTAATTTATATAGCACCTATTCAAAAAGTCACTTTACTAAGACAATTAAATTAAATCATATAGACAGATTGGTTAAATGTTTCCTATCTAAGGAAACAGGAAGAAACCTTCAACAGAACCATGCTCAGTATAAGCGGCCTTCTGCCAAGGGTGACTTGGTGGCAGACACACAAAAGGAACATAGAAGCACTGATCCATAAATATTTTCAATCTTATTAAAACCAGAGATGGCAAAAGTACTCACTTTCCGTACTTGAGTAAAAGTACAGATACTTGTGTTAAAAAATACTCTAGTAAAAGTGGAAGTACTGATTAAACTTCTTTACTCAAGTAAAAGTAACAAAGTACAGGCTTGTAAATTTTTCTTAAAGTATAAAAGTAAAAGTAGAAACCACCTTTTTCATGCCATTGCCTACATTTTAAATGGATGTCTGCCAATAGGACTAGATCTCCGTTCATTTTCAATCATCTCGTCGTCCATACTACTATGCTAACGCCACCGCCACCAAACTGCAATGATTTGCCGCGAATGAATACCGCCGAATCTGTCGATTCATCTTGTAGTGGTGCATCAAATGCAACGTAGATTCCCAACCAATTAGATTGAATTTGGTATTGATGACGTGAAAAATAATAACGGTAACTCCATTGAAATGATTCAAAACTAAAGTAACGAGGCAATTTTTTAAAATGTAAGGAGTAGAAGTAAAAAGTCGCCATAAAAATAAGTAGTAAAGTAAAGTAAAAAATATCAGAAAAATCTACTTGAGTACAGTAACAAAGTATTTGTACTTTGTTACTTCCCATCTCTGATTAAAAGTAACAGTAAACTAGCTCCATACTTTAGGTGGCTGTGTCTAGGATAGAAACAGTTAAGCCAATGAGCTCTGAGGTGGTTAGCATGTCACAACGGATGCAAGAGTCACAGTCAGAGAAAAAGCTGAGCAACTGAGAAACTACTATGATAAAAAGAAAGCAGAGAGAACATAAAGTTAGGGGTTGAACAAAACAAATACTGCAGGATTGCAGAATAGAGATAGAATGAGACACAATAATGAAAAGGGGTCCCTATGTCCTCCAGCAGTTTAAGTTTATAATAGAATAACTACAGAGATAGCTCAGGATAACCTGAGCCACTCAAACTATAAGCTTTGTCAAAAAGGAATGTTTTAAGCCTACCCTCAAAAGTAGACAGGGTGTCTGCCTCACAGACTAAAACTGGTAGTTGTTGCCACAGATGAGGAGCCTGATAACTAAAAGATCTTCTTTCTAGGAACTAATAAACCTTCAGATTCAGAAAGTGCTCAATCGATTCCTAACAAAGTGCTCTGTTAAGAACATAAGCAACAATCAGATCTCTACTAAATATAAAGCTTGGTTTTTAGGCCTTTATTTGAAAGAAGGAGTGTTTTAAATTCTATTCTGGATTTAATAGGAAGCCAATGAAGAGAAGCCATGATAGGAGAGATATGATCTCTCTTTTTAATTTTCATCAGAACTCTGGCTGCAGCATTTTGGATCAGCTGAGGGCTTTCAACTACAGTTTGTGGACTTCCTGATAGTAAAGAATTACAATAGTCCAGCCTTAAAGTAACAAATATATGGACTGGTTTCTCAACATGACCCCTGGACAGGATATTTCTCATTTTGATAATATCAAGGAGATGAAAGAAAGACATTCTAGAAACCTCTTTAATATGGGATGAAATGATAGGTCCTGATCAAAACAACATCAAGACATTTCAATTTAGACCAATTTAATCCCATCCAAATGAAGTGACTGACTAATGTTCTTTTTCAAAAATCAGTTCAAAGTTAATGAAGCTAATTTGTTGCTTTCTTATCATCTCCAATGTCCTGGAAATGTCAGGCCCACTAAGGATGGTGCACACCAAAAAAGTTGGTCTGGTCAGATGAGACCAAAGCTACCGTACATGCAAAGTGTTATGCAACTATCTGAACACACTGCATTCCTATCAGGAAAAATGTTGGCAGCATCAGCTTTGAGGACACTCATCATTTAGCAGGGACTGAGAAGATGGTTAAAGTTGACAGAAAGATGAAGGTAAATGGAGGGCAGTCTTGTTAAACTGCTTAAGAGTTAGGAGAAACCTGCATTTTCTGTGGGTCAGCAGCTCTGATCATTCAGCCAGAGCTAATATGGAATATTTTTTTATCAAATTGTGTTAAATTAGCTCAGTCAAAATGCATAGATATCATCCTGGTGGCGACATTGTGAAAAATCTCATCTCAAGATGTGAAAACTACCTTAAAATATCTGTAGCTCGTTCTGCACAGCATTTACTTGCACAAATGGACATGAATTATTGTTTAAAATATGCAAATACTGGAAAGTGGCAATGATAATATAACAATAAATACAATACATGTTCATTTAACAACATGTTGAGGAACAAGATGAGATGGAATTTCATTCGTCGAAATTGTTTTAGACATAAAGATGTGATTTTGAATACAGCATAAAATCATCAAGAAGCAAGAAATGACAGTCTTTATTTCTGGGGTTTGTGAATAATCCAAAAAATGTATTTCATTGTATTTGTATAATGCTTTTGTTACTGACCTAAAAATTGCGTTTCATGTTCAAATAGCGTAAATTTAGATCAATACTGCCAGTTTATACTAACAGGATTTTTGATCATAAAACCGAGTTTGAAATGCGCATCAAAAAGTTAAAACGACTCAAACAAGCATAGAAGAAGTCATGTTTCCATATTTAGGGAGAAGTATAAAAATAGGGGATGAGAGCAGCAGAAGGAACAACAAGAACTCCTAATGGACAGACGCATCGCTGCTGCACCTCATAACATCTCAAGAAAATGAATAATACAACGGCTCACCATGCCCTGCTCTCCTCCTCCTTTCCTGCTACTTCTTCTCCATTTGCTCCTTTCACAAGCTCCTGTCTTCTTCACTCCACCAATCAGATTTCCTACTCTGGGTTAAATGACTTCACCTTTCTAATCCGTATTCCTTCTTTAAGGGAAGTATACCCTTCTACTCTCTGTAGGTTCAACACTGTTTCTGATGCTAACCTAACTGTAAGGCTTTCTGGTGCGTATCAGTGCAATACGCCATGTCCACTTTTAGCCCCTTTTTTAATCTCTAAATGCCCTCATTGCTTATTCTGTCAGAACTCTTTACTTATTCAGCAAAATCCCACTCACTTTTTTAAAGCCATGTATTATGCATTCAGACAACCAACTTTTCCCTGTGTGTTCCTGACTTGCCTTGTACTCTGGAGTAGTTAACTTTCAAAAGGAGCACTGTTTCAAATGTGTTGCTTTTAAAGGTTTAAAGGATGATTTCATTTTTTCATGCTATGATATAAAAATGAACATGTTTCTTTCCTCTACTCATAACCCATTCAACATTTATTATAATTTAGCTTATTATCTCTGACTGCTGACACTTTGGAGCATCAGAAGGTAAAGCTAACTCCAGTAAAACTATATTTAACAGTTTTTATTATGACAGACTTGTCATTTTATAGTCAGAGTTTATAAAAGAGGCCATGAACAGTGTTATAGTCAAGAATGCAACCACAATTAATGAGATAGATACTTGTTATTATTTAGTTGTTAAAAAAATATGCACAAATCTCTACCCCCCTGACTTTTAACAAGTGTTGCGCCGATGCCATTTTTTGGCCCCGATACCGATACCCAATACCTGGCTGTGCAGTATCGGCCGATACCAATACCATAATAATGTAAAATAATTGCCATCATGGCTTTGTCAAGCTGCTGCCTACCTTTGTGAAGCAGGAAAAAATAATCCAAAGTGAATCCAGTAGAACTTTTTATTGCCTACCTGGAATGGGTGACAATAGTTGAATAAACTTATGGCTCTCAAAATGGTATCGGTGCCTTATTTGTTGGTACTCGCCGATACCGATACCACCATTTTAGGGCAGTATCGGGGCCCCGTCCGATACTGGTATCGGTATCGGTGCAACACTACTTTTAACCATGTCTCTAAAACTTTCAATATGGTTAAAGTCATGGATATACTGGAGGCTTATTCAAAGCAACAAATTTTATTTCAGTCATATTAACCCTTTCCCTTAATGTAATTCACTGCTGCCACTGGCAGGCTGCTATGACCTGTCTGAGCTGTGAAAATGAAAAAACTTTCTCTGATAGTACTGGGTTGGGTCGTACCACTAGCTGCTAATTTCACTTGAGCTTAGAGGCTGAAAGAGGAGAATGATCCCAAACACCTTAAGAAAATGGTTCTAACCTCGGTTCTATAGGAAGGTGTAATCCACATAAAAAATATGGCTCCATTTCAGGAAACCAATTAACTTAAATAAACCCTTTTATTTTTATGAACAGGAGTGGACAAAAAAATAAAATACTACAGGTTTGATACAGAATCCATGTGGTCAAGGGGCATTTAAATAGATATTGCAAAGGTTTATATATATATATATATATATATATATATATATATATATATATATATATATATATATATATATATATATATATATTTTAGGGATGGAACGGTTTTTGAAAACCGTCAGAACAGTTCGGTTCGACTGTCTCGGTTCGATTCGCGTGTGTTTCGTTCGGTTCATGCGCAGCTCCTTTTTCTCATAAGCGAAGTGTGTACACTCCAGAGCAGAAGGTGGCGGTACTGCGACCAAAGCCAACCACCAGTAGTAAACAAGAAGAAGAAGAAGCGAAGCAGCGGAGCCGGGTGTAGCAGGGAAAAAAATCAGTTGTTGTGGAGAATTGTGTCGGAATGGCGAGTGGGAAAGAACAGGAGTTGGAAGACGTGCCAGCAGCACTTTATAGGTCTGCTGTATGGGACCACTTTGGATTTAGAGTGACCTACGATGACAGCGGAAAGAAAGTTGTGGATAAAAGTGCAACAGTGTGCAAGCATTGTGCAACACGTTTTGTTTATGCTAACAGCAACATGTCATGCTAACCCCGAAATCCCTCATACTCCGTCAGCAACCCCCGCTGCGCTCCAGACCGGCTGCTCAAAGCAAAGCCTACAGCCTCCACTGTGGCTCCCGTCCGCTCCCTTGGTCCCTTGGAGATGGTAGAGAGCATGCGCGAGATGATTAAATTCAAAGCAGCAAAACATACGGAAATGATCCAGGGTTTCCGCAGATCATTTAAAATAATTACAATCCATTATTTTTTGGGGGATTTTTTCATTAATTTCATACATTTTTATGGAATTTCGGTGTAACAATCAACATATACCGAATCGAACCGAACCGAAAACCGTGACCATGAAACCGTGAATCGAACCGAACTGTGGATTTTATGAACCGTTCCACCCCTAATATATATATATATATATATATATATATATATATATATATATATATATATATATATATATATATATATATATATATATATATATATGAGACGCGGTATCGATCTATTTTACTAACAAAATCTCACAAGAATTTGCAAAATATCAAGAGAGTTTGTAACAAAACGATGAAATTTCACGAGATTTTGAAAGTAAAATAGATCGATACCACGTTTTTAAAAATAAATTTGATATCAGCATATGAAAATATATTTGAGTATTTTATTTTTCAAAGTGTCAGAAATGGATAACAAAACTGCTATTTTCAATGACTACTTATTTTTGTCCAGCTTTAACATCGGTATCGATATCGGTTATCGGCTACATGAGTTTTAAAATATCGGCATATCGGATATCAGCCAAATCCCTAATATATATATAGATATATATATATATATATATATCTATATATATATTTCACCCTTTGTGGAAGACAAAAAAAATCCATCATCATGTACACTTCTGACATCAGTTGTATTTAAGGCATTAGAGAAACACTGAAAGAAATTGCCATAATTTTGCTGTAGAGCTTCAAGGATTAATCTTTAAAACTTTTGCATGTCTCACTTCTCTTCCTTTTCAGTTTTTAGTGACATCTGTGGCTGGCATTGTGTGCAATCTTGAGTCACAGATGGCTCTTTAAATACCTGTGGATTATCGGTACTGTGGCTGAGTACTTAGACTCAGAGCTATTGGGAAAGACAGTGTTAAAGTACACTATATTGCCAAAAGTATTTGCTCACCTGCCTTGACTCACATATGAGCTTAAGTGACATCCCGTTCCTAATCCATAGGGTTCAATATGACGTCGGTCCACCCTTTGCAGCTAGAACAGCTTCAACTCTTCTGGGAAGGCTGTCCACAAGGTTTAGGAGTGTGTTTATGGGAATTTTTGACCATTCTTCCAGAAGCGCATTTGTGAGGTCGCACACTGATGTTGGACGAGAAGGCCTGGCTCTCAGTCTCCGCTCTAATTCATCCCAAAGGTGTTCTATCGGGTTGAGGTCAGGACTCTGTGCAGGCCAGTCAAGTTCATCCACACCAGACTCTGTCATCCATGTCTTTATGGACCTTGCTTTGTGCACTGGTGCACAGTCATGTTGGAAGAGGAAGGGGCCAGCTCCAAACTGTTCCCACAAAGTTGGGAGCATGGAATTGTCCAAAATGTCTTGGTATGCTGAAGCATTCAGAGTTCCTTTCACTGGAACTAAGGGGCCAAGCCCAGCTCCTGAAAAACAACCTCACACCATAATCCCCCCTCCACCAAACTTTACACTTGGCACAATGCAGTCAGACAAGTACCGTTCTCCTGGCAACCGCCAAACCCAGACCCGTCCATCAGATTGCCAGATGGAGAAGCGCGATTCGTCACTCCAGAGAACGCGTCTCCACTGCTCTAGAGTCCAGTGGCGGCGTGCTTTACACCACCGCATCCGACGCTTTGCATTGCACTTGGTGATGTATGGCTTGGATGCAGCTGCTCGACCATGGAAACCCATTCCATGAAGCTCTCTGCGCACTGTTCTTGAGCTAATCTGAAGGCCACATGAAGTTTGGAGGTCTGTAGTGATTGACTCTGCAGAAAGTTGGCGACCTCTTCGCACTATGCGCGTCAGCATCCGCTGACCCCGCTCCGTCAGTTTACGTGGCCTACCACTTCGTGGCTGAGTTGCTGTCGTTCCCAAACACTTCCATTTTCTTATAATACAGCTGACAGTTGACTGTGGAATATTTAGGAGCGAGGAAATTTCACGACTGGATTTGTTGCACAGGTGGCATCCTATCACAGTTCCACGCTGGAATTCACTGAGCTCCTGAGAGCGACCCATTCTTTCACAAATGTTTGTAAAAACAGTCTGCATGCCTAGGTGTTTGAATTTATACACCTGTGGCCATGGAAGTGATTGGAACACCTGATTCCAATAATTTGGATGGGTGAGCAAATACTTTTGGCAATATAGTGTATCTCTGTTTGTCCAAGACTGAAGCTTTATAGGTTGGTTTTAGACAGATCTTATTGTTTTTTATTAAGTGTTATTGCCTTTTGCAATGCTTTCACACTTTAATGCTTTACTCACTATTGGGTCTTTTTTGGCCTTCACCCCCCCCTTTCTGATATTTAGATACTTTCTCCCATTCCATCCAACCCAGAATGTATCTGATCATTTTTCCAGAGGTCCATCAAATGCCCTTTCCTTCTGTCATCCTCTTTGTCCTCTTTTCATTCCACTTTCCTCATTTTCCTCTTTTTCTGCCTCTTTATACATCATTTTTGAGTTACAGTCACACTCTGTCTTTTTTTTATTTGTTTTTCTCAGCAATCTCACAAATCCTCTCTCAAACTGTGCAGGCTTATATATATAGCTCCTTGGTGCAGCTGAATGTCTAGTATAAATAACAAAGCTCACATGAACGCTGAGGTCTATGGGTAAACTGAGAGGGGCACTAAAACATTTTGCAGTGACTAACCAACTTAAAGATAAGAAATTGTCTTTTTTTTTTTCTAACAACAAACCCAAACCTGAGATCTCCAACAATTAGTTGAAAAACACAAATGAGTAGAGGCAAAAAGTACATTAATACTAAAATAGAAACATGCAGTGAGGTAGAAGATTAATAGCCACCATTCAACTTTTTTGAAGTTGTTGTTGTCGCTGTTCTGTTAAAATGATGGAAGCAGTTGAAAACCTTGTATGACAACTTTTAAGAATTCACCTCTTACTCCCCTCAATATCTTCCGCAGGGCCTTGTCATTTACTCAAAGCTTTGTGGCGGACTACTCCCTCAATTGTCCGATTTTATATGGTTCAGACCTTAAAATGACAGTTAGGAGAGACAATGCTGCATCGTATTGTACTGATTTAAGAACAATTAGACATCATGGATTGATTTCAATGACTATTCAGGAGTGAAAATCTTTTTGCACTCAAACACATTCAGTTGGAGTTAAAGTTTGTTTTAAACACGTAAAATTAATTACCTACAGTGGAATAAAAAAAAACTAAATCATAACTAATGGTATATGTCTGTATGTGAATATGTCCTCAGAATTTATACGAGAGGCTTGAAGAAGAAGGTTTATTGAGATTGTGCTCTCCTATGGTTTGAATATATGGGGAGATTTATTTAGAAAAAACAATCATTGAAAGAGAAGAAGTATGTGAGAATGAGGGCAACGAGTTTGCTTCGTCTTTCAAGCCCCAGTGGAGCAGCTGTAGAGGTTTGAAGGGAAACTCACCGTTTCAAAATGTGCCTTGCTGAATTTTTCAAGAGTACAGGTAAGGTCCTTTGCTATAAATAGTTTGAAGTTTTCTGGATGTGCTCACCATATTGCACTGAACCTTAATAAAAAGAGTCACTGATGACCAAGTTTTGTCTGGTCAAGTGTTTTCTAGTGCTAGATTTAGAAAAGTATCTTAATCTGAACTATATACAGGATAAAAATGTAATGTTTGCTCACAAATTGTGATGCTATTTCTTCCCTCCCAGCTGTTATTATTGCCCAGTACCCCTACCACTGGAAGGGGTAGTGATGTTATCTTAAAGTAAGAACTGAATTGCCTCCATCTTGGCACACAACCTCCTTAAGTGAGCCTTCAAATTTCACAGAGGGATGTTCTAGACCCACAGCAGGAACAAATGGGGAGAAGAAATGGAACTAGCTTACAATCTCTCACAAGCGATAGTGCACAGCATGCTCTACATGAAGAACTTAATGGAAGGAAGACGAGACAAATCAACATTATCATCTTGGATAAAGACACAGTCAGTCTCCAGAGAGTTGATGAAGCATGTGTGTGTTATCTGTGTGTTTGCCAGCCTTTCTTCTGTCCTACTTTCAGTTCTCTCCACCATGCTGCCTTTAAATGGGTCAGTGAGGAGGGCTGTTTCCTCCCTGCTCTCGGCAGCTGATTAAAGGGCCCATTCATTCAATGTGACTCTGAGCAAGTTAAAGCACAAAAATGTGACGGACCTTTCCCTAAAAACAATTAAAAAAATGCCTAAGAGGCAGCAGTTATATACAGAGGGCACTTTTTTGTTGGAATAAAGGGAATTTCAGTATCCCCTGGGTGGGGTGTTACCTGTGTGGGTGCTTGGGCTGTATTGTTTCCGCTGGAAGCCTCTTGACCTGCCAGGGTCCGGTGTCGCTGGTCAGGAAGGGGATCATCTCACTCTCTGCCTCTTTGACTAAGGGACTGCTGCTCCTGTGCCTTGCTACAGCCTGCCTCTCTAAGCTGCATATGGGTTCCTTTTTTTTGATACGTTGTGACTCTCTGCGTCGGACTGCTGCATCCTTTTTGTAGTTGGGTCAACCTGTCTGCATTCTTGGATGCTAATGGTTTCAGGCTTTCTGCTGCTCTTGCCAGTCTTCTCACTGTTCACCTCCTGGTTAGCCTGACGTAGTCCTATTCAATTCTAGTCAGAATATGAGTCTGATACTGCTCCATAGAGCTGTGATTATGGGGCGTGTTTCGAATGAACCAGGAAAAAAAATGCCTCTGCACTCAATTGAATAGACCTACAACCAATAAGAGCAACGGAGTGCGTGACGTATGTTAAGCCAGGCACAGTTGTTGTCAACAAAAATCAAAGCGTGCAGTTGCATGCCTAGAATAAGAAGATGAGACTTGATCGCGTTTCTCTGTTCCTCTTTTAAAATTAATTTGCTGTCGATATCTTCTAGAACAGACCTAATAGCAGAATCTACACACCTCAACTCTCCAGCGGCAGCCATTGTTGTTGTCACCTAAGCGCACTTTGGTCACCTGGTTGATTACGTTACTGTTGATCATCTGTCCATCATCGTATAAAGCCCGCCCTGACAATTTGATTGGCCCGCCAGATATTGTGCGAGCATACTCGCGCTACTATTAAGCAATGCCAGACCGAACTTCCCGACCTCAAACGTTGTGGGCGGGACTAAGTTCGGAATGGCACCCAGGCTACCTCCAGGTGCCATACTCATATTTACCCACTCACCACAATAGCAAGTTATTTTTGTACACACAAATGCATATGGTTGGTTGAATAGAATAGAATAGAATAGAATAGAATAGGTTGGATATATATCTAAAAACAGGATTTATGCATTTCATGGTTCAAGAACATGCATACCTTTAATTTGTTAATGTTCCAGCATATTTCACTTTAACATACATGATTCAGTCTCCAACTAAGTCAAACAGTACAAACATCTCTTTAAAACATTCCAACAACACTTTAATATGAACATATCAAGCTTGAGATGCACTATGAGCTGCAGAAATATGTTACCTCTAGAAAATATCCTCTGTGGCTACACAAAGTCTCACAACAATAAAGTTCAACATTTTTTTCCTGAATAATGTATATAAAGCTCAAAGCTGCAGTCATGGGGAAGGTGTTAGACCAGCCATGTTTTTACTGGTTCCTTGTGCTAAAGGTAAAAAAAAAAAAACAACAACTAATGAATGCAATAAACAAAAGAAAATCTTTACTGAATCCATTTAGTGAGTACTTTACACACAGACTGATTGTGATAGTAAGATTTGTACCATTTTGTCCAATAAAATATGTTTATATTTACTTAGAAGATTTGATAGAATTTTACTATATTCAGAACTGTTTTAATCTATTTAATATCATGGTAAAATTTTGATTCCTAAATGCATTAGAGTTCTAATTCTGTCTCTATGCATAATTGTCAGGAAAAAAATTTAACAAGCAAAAGAAATGCCAAACTTTGTCACAAACTTAACAACGCAGCTTTGTTTTCCATTCCTTTTGTGAATATATCCTTTCCTCATTTAGAAGCCTCTGTTCTCAGTCTGTCAGTGTCACATGCTGACATTTTGTCACAGCCCTGGTGTCACAAATGACGCAAAAGAAAGCTTGCAGTTACTGTTTCCAACATGTCTGCTAAACTGTATCTGCAGTTGTGTGAAGAGTTTGGTTTTACTTGTGACAAACGGATTTCACACTAAAGTACCCACTGATCCATTAAATGGGTGATTGATATTTATAATTTATCCAGTGATCAAATTTGATGACTAGTTCAAAATGAATAAAAGCCGGAAACAGAAACTTAAGAAAGAATTTAAGCCATTATTATCTACAGCTAGTTTTAGCACATCACAAAGTTTCTATTAAGTAAAAAGAGACATAACAATTAGAAATTTCTTATATAACATTTTTTTTTGCACTTGATCTATAAGTATTTATTGGAATTGTCAAATATTTAGCAAAGGGTTTATTTGAATAAATACTTAATTTATATTTATGTGTTAGGCTTTAGCAGTTTGCTGCTCTATTTGGGATTTTTACAGACTGAAAAGATTTATTTACATAGTTATTTAATATTGTTTAATAACTACAAAAGATACTCCTTCGTAGTCCAGGGAAAGCTTTAATGCTTGCTGGTAGACTTGTATTACAGTGTTAAGAAACATGATATTATTGGTAACTTTTATCAGAAACAGGAAGAGGGAATCAACCCTTTTTCGTTAGTCTTTTGTACGACACACTAATGAAAGCACACTGTGTATTCCAGCTTAACAAATTAAAAGCACACGAGCTTTGCTTTTTAAAACCTCTGAATTACTACAGTTATTAATAGCTTATTGTCAGTTTGGTACCAATACACCTACAGTATGGCCAGGTACTTGGGCCAAGTAGTTTGGGACTGGCTGGATGTACACAGTTTATTAGTCCCCCTAAGTGGTAAAGAATATATTATGTAAATTAAATCAAATGTGTTTGGACAGCCATTAGCTGAAACCCTTCTAAGTTTTACAAGTTAATCTTCATAAGTGGGGACAGGACTAGGGATGCACGATATAATCGGCCCCCTATCGGTATCGGCCTTAAAACTGAATATCGGACATCGGCCACCCCACCGATATTTAACCCGATATTTGATCAGCTTCTGAGTTTTTAAAGTCTAAAAAATAAAAAATACTACTTCTTCTTCTTCCTCAAAAATGTTTTTTTTACAGACTTAAAAACTTCTAAAGACGAGGGAAAAAATATTGATACATTTAAAAACACAATATCAATCTCTTTTACTAATGAAATATTGCTATATGTCATCGTTATGCTACGAAATCCCCCGAAAATTCACGAAATTTTGCCATATTTTTATATGTTGATACACTGACGCGGTATCGATCTATTTTACTAACAAAATCTCACAAGAATTTGCAAAATATCACGAGAGTTTGTAACAGAAAGATGAAATTTCACAAGATTTTGAAAGTAAAATAGATCGATACCGCGTTTTTAAAAATCAATTTGATATCAGCATATGAAAATATATTTGAGTATATTATTTTTCAAAGTGTCAGAAATGGATAACAAAACTGCTATTTTCAATGACTACTTATTTTTGTCCAGCTTTAACATCGGTATCAATATCGGCTACATGAGTTTTAAAATATCGGCATATCGGATAGCGGCCAAAATCCCAATATGGTGCATCCCTAGACAGGACTTCTGCATAGTGTAGCGAAAGAGTGAATCTGTTATTGTTGATTAGTGTAGTATAACGGCTATTTCACCCAATTCAATACACACATTTATGCTCTTGTCACTAGGCACTTTGATATCAGGTTCCTTCCCTTTTGCACTGTGGTTGTTGAGAACCTTCTACAACTTTTCACATTTAACAACGACTTCCCTTCCCATTTTGCCACAGTCAACCCGCATCTTTATCTGCCTTTTCCATAAAAATTGCCCCAAAAACATTCAGCAAAATCAACCTGTTAAAGCTGACTAAATGAAAACAGATTTGTCTCAGAGAGTTGAGGAAACTGTGAGCCTAAGTGAATAAAAATAGCGACATAAAAGTTTTAAAAACTACACTGGTACTGTAGAATTAGAGGAAAGGTTTTTGTCATTTTAATGCAAGAAGAAATGCTGTTTCATAAAATGAAAAGCCTTCTGGCACAGATGAGATTAAGAGAAACATTACTATTGTGCACTGCAAAACTGTGATAAAGGAGAGGCTTTTTAAGTTGATTTAACTGACAGCAGTGAAGGTGTGGAAAATGAGCAACTGATTAAAAAGCAATATACTTTTATATGGAACAGGATTGTTTGTATGCTGATGTTGGTCATAAAGGCACCTTTTGTTATCTGAGAACCAGATATCCGGTCCGGAAAAAAGCATAGTATATAATCATGTCAGTCCTCGATATTTTATACAAATGTATGAAAAGGCTAAATAAAATTACCTCTGAAAGCAGGCAAGAGATTCATAGTTACATAGGGTTCTGACATTAGGATCTGTATTATTTTGTCAAAAAGGTGAATTTTTTGGGACCTTGAAACAGTTGAAGAAAAGTTGGAGTGACATGAAACAAGCAAACATTATGGGGGATTTGGACTTAGAGAAAAAGCTCTGTGACTCTTTGTTGTTGTTGTTGTTTTGCTGTGATCCGTGTCTTCCTATCAAAGAAAAATATCTTAATCTACTGTTTTTTTAACATGTTATCTTCCTCACACATTCATCTCTTCTAAATAAGGAAACATGACTCATGAGCAAAAGGAAGTGCGTGTGACTCTGTTTGATTTGGTAAGAAAGGAGCTTGTACATCAACCTACGTAATACACTGAATTATAACACAAGCAAAAAGAATCAAATCTGATCTCAAAGGAAATCCGCTGCACACACAACTACAAACAAACAGCCATGATGAGTCACCACGATTATGGTGTTAAAAGAGTGAATGATTCAGACACAAACACACAGATCATATTAAAATCCCTTTTTTTCTTTCATCTATCCTTGTGTTTTTCTCCTCTATAATAATTATACTAATTCAGTTAGAGCGTTTCTAAAACTCCCACAGTTGGTGTTTTTGCATGTGTGGGGGTGTCTGAGTGTGCGAATGAGATGCAGAAATAAAAAACCTGGGGTTCTGATAGGCTTAGAGAAGATTGATTCACTGTTCACTTTACTTAGTTTGGTTTTGTTGCTTCAAATTGCCGCACTACACCTGTGTGAGGTGTACATCTGTCTTTCACACCTAATGTCTGCTTTGTACAACATTTCATTTTAGGGATTTTCAACTTTTTAATTCAGATAAATCTAAATGCTGACTTAAATCCTAAAAGGTTTAAGGAAAAATCTTGGTGATTTTTCTAATTGTAAAAATATAGCTAAACCTGCTGTTCCATGCATGTTATTAGGTTTGGAAATCTTTTGCTGTGTGAAGGGATTAAAAACATGACTAAAGAAATTATTATTCATTTTTATTTCAATAAGCAATAGAAAAATGTTTAACCAAATCTTCTCATCTGCTGTCAACCACAAGAAAGAAAAACTATCATGTTGTTCATTGCTGATTAACAATGAGAACATCTAATTATTGAAACATGCACTGACCATGTTGTGGGAGTTTACTTTATTTTTTTTAATCCAACTAGACATAAGATTAAGTAAAAATAGCATCAATTATTAAACCTGAAACAGCATTAGCTTAAGATTTTTCATTCAATAGATGGAACAAATGAGATGCAGTTTTTGAGGTTTAGTTTTTATTTATTTCCTTAGGAAAGCGAAGACATAGTAAACGACAAACACAGCAGGCACAAAGTAAGTCACCCCTGCTTTTGCCCTTATGCAATGGTTAAAGTGTAACAAGTGTGATAATAAACCAACCTACAGAGATGTTACACAGCTATTATTAGAGCACCTTTCTTAACACCCTGATCCTCTTATTCATTCAGAAAAGAATTTCTTGTTCGTCTTTTAATCACGCAACAGGCTGATATCTCTTTATAGATTTATTTGTGAGTTTATTGTACAAGTCAACTTAAAAAGTTTAAAAGGTTTCATAACTTCCATATGGTGTTTGAACGCCTCCTCACATCCTGACACCATCAGCATGGCTCGCTGTGTCGAATGTTGGTGGTCCTTCTGTCAATCAGCTGTCAAAGCCCATATGTGTGGCTTCAGTCCACTGACACAGAAAAGTCACCAAGATGTGACACACACAGACCCAGATATGGGAGCATGCAAATGTAAACAGTCTATCTCTCAAATGTAGTGAGATGTATATATTGTGGACAGAGATAGAAGTCAGAACACTGTAAGTTCTACAGAGTAAATGTGCTGTTGCTGATGTTGATGCAGAGTGAAATACAAGTTTCCAAAGACCCTGCAAGGATTTATCACATATAATAAATGTCAGGATAGATGTCGGGAATTTTGGCATGAATAAAAACCCTGTTAACATGTTTTAGACTAAAACAAAAAACTCAACTGATCATTTTAGACCATCTTTCTAATTAGCAAATTTCTGTTGCGTTAGAAATCTATTTACAGCGTGCGTCTTTGCAACACTTTTGCAGAAGAGCAGTTTTTAAAGTCATAGCAAATTTCACATTTCTAGTTTTTTCTAACAGCTTTGATCTACTGATTCAAATTTAACAGAATCTCATTTTTTATTAAGGACTTTATGAACAATATTGGTTTCATCCATATATTTTTTTGCTTTTTTTTATAAGCAGTCATAAACACTCCTATCAGTGGCAGAGGCTGTGTTAAAATCATACTTGTGAGATAGCAGGCTGTTTTAAAAATGACAGTACTAGTACATAGTTCATATTTAGAACTGTCTGTAGATCCTTGTCTTCTTTTCAATTAGGTGAATTGGCCATAAGTGTTAATTAGTCATGCGAAGTCACCTCTCAGGCCACTTTATTCAGTTTTTAAATGTCAGTCTTGTATATTTATTGTATATTTGTATATTTCTAGAGAGTAAACGTAATTTCATTTCCCTTGTATGTCTTGTACATATGAAGAAAGTGACAATAAAAGCTGACTTGACTTGACTTAACTGAATTTAACATTCTCACATTTAGTGTGGGTCATTTCAAGTTTCAAATACATAATTTAACATATAATAAAATTAACTGCTGTGATTTTTTTTTTTTCAAATACTACATGTTAGCAAGAAATTCAAATGTTCAGTCATTTTGAAAGAAAAGAAATAGAAAAAAGTTAAAGTAACAAAAGTTGTCACAGAATTTCTGAGTGACTCAACCAAGAAATAGTTACATTTTTATAAAAACAGTGGGGACCTTTGCAATGATGCCATTAATCCTAAAAACATGGTTTGAATGTTAATCCAATGGCTTGCATGTAAGAAAATCAGCTACCAGCTGAAAGCCATGGAATAAAAAGATAGAAATAAGGAAGGTTTCAAAACTAAGAGGTTGTAAGAAGAAAGAAAATATCTTGGAGAATAGATAGCTCTATATGTCCTCAGTGAAAATGAGAAAGAAGTGATGCTAAGAGATGGATTAAGAGAGGAGAGAAATCCAGGGAATAACTTCGATAACAAGTGAGCCGTGAAGCAGATTGCAAATCTGACAGAGCAAGCTGATCTGTCAGAGGTCACCATGCTGTCAGAGGGTGAGTCCTCTCTTGAGAGACAGTCAGAAAAGAGAGGACTAGACAAGAGGGAATGCCCAGCGAGACCTATTTAGGTTTTGTAGCTCCCCTGCTGCTTTTACTGAATGGATGATACCTTGGAGGACTGTACCATTCAGTGTATCTTAGCGGGGTAAAGGGAGCCTGCAGCTTTGCAGCATGGTTCTGCTCCTTCACTTCTCCTTATTTGTTTTTGTTTTTTTTCCTTCTTTAATCTTGTCCCTTAAGCATTAACATTAGCATTCATCAGACTCCACACACTTATAGACACTTCTGGGCCTATAATGGATTTTTTATTTCAACAGATCCATCAAGGAAAGGTTTATTTATGAAGCACATTTCAGTAGTAAGACAATTCAAAGTGGTGTATGCAAGAAAATTAAATAAAAAAGAAAATTCCATTGCAGTGGCATAAAGGCAACACACTATTAAAGAGAATAAAAAGGGATGAAAGAGTATATAGAAAAAGGTGAAACTGGAAAAGTTGGACTGAAAGTTTATCTTAGCTATGTTTAGAAAGCACAGCTTAAGGCCACTCTAGAAAAATGGTTTTTAATTGTGATTTAAAGCAACTGAGGGTTTCAGCACTTTTACAGTTTTCTGGGATTTTGTTCCAGATTAGTGAGAATAAGAAAAGCTGGTTCTCCGTGTTCAACCCTGGTTCTGGGTTTGCAATGTAGTTTTAAAGCCACAAAACCCGAGAGGTTTGGGAAAATTATGCATTATGTTATCAATTCTGTACATTCTGGATCAGCTAGAGTTTTCTGATCCACTTTTTAGGATGACCTTTGAAAAAGCTATTGCAGTGATTCTACCAAAGATTTATGAATGAATGTGTTTTTACAGGTCCTACTCAGACATTGTCAATAAATGCTCAAACTATGGCCATGTGATATAATCTATCCATTCAATATGATGTGTACTAGTAAGCTGCACTGTTTAATAACTGTTTGATAAATGTTGGTATTTTTTACATATGTAAAAATACATTCTATTGTTGTGCACTGCAGGGGTAGGTTGTTGAATTGATCCTTTCAGTGACATGTTTGTCTGTTCAGCTTAGTAAGAGAGAATAACTAACTATGAGGAAGGAAGGAAGGAAGGAAGGAAGGAAGGAAGGAAGGAAGGAAGGAAGGAAGGAAGGAAGGAAGGAAGGAAGGAAGGAAGGAAGGAAGGAAGGAAGGAAGGAAGGAAGGAAGGAAGGAAGGAAGGAAGGAAGGAAGCTTCTCTACAGTATATAAGAAGGCTCAGTGAAAATATCTTGTCTCAGTTTTGACATACTGTGGAATATTTGTTCCAATCAAATCAGAGAGCAAGGATCAGCGAATGCCAGTTAGCCTATATAGACACACAGAATTATTAATGTGCTGACAAGCACAAACCCATAGGCCTACATTATTGCAGCATTCATGACACATCAAAGCAATATCACCTCTCACAAACACCCCAATAGCTTGAGCAAGAAGCACAGAGAGGGAAAAGTGAAGGGGATTTTTTTTTTATCTCTGCATAAAGTTTAAATTCTGTAATAAATGTATATTTATTAACAAAAGCCCATTATTCTTCTGTCTGAATGTTTTCTTATGTCATTGTACGCTGTGTTATTTGGATAATAGGGTTCTTGATGTATTCCACTGTAACGTCATCTGAGGGAATTGGAACTCAAATTGTTTGTATAAATGTTGAACTAGAAGAATCCGGCTGCAAGCAGCAGCTTATTGGTTTGTTTTCTGCTGCCTCCCGCTGCTTCAGTACTGTATCTTTCTCTCCCTCCTCCTGTTATTTCTCATCACAGCCCCCCCCCCCCCCCCCCCCCCCCCTTCCCTTCTTTTTCTCTCCTAATTTATCTTATGCTGAAAACCCAAACAACTCACACCCCTGAATGTCTGATTATATATATAACTTTGCATTAGTATTATTCAATGCTGCAGTCAATCTCTTTAGTTTAAATGTTAGCATTCTGCCCCTCTGCTGGCTGTTTGGGGTCATTACAAGTAGATGTTACCTCTGTCCATGGTGCTGATGCAGATTCATTTTCAGACTGCCATTGGAGGAGTGTCTAATACCATTTCCTTAATGAAACAAATTTAAATTACCAGTCCATTTGAATAGTGCTCTTTGTAGTTACCCTTTAAATTAAAATTGGCATAATCTATAAAATCTTCCATTTTCCATTGTCATTGAAAAACTCTTTTAAACCTGTTTCTTTTGAATTTGTACTAATTTCATCCACCCAGATATTTAGGGTGGTTATTTTCTGTGTCATGATACTCAGTTAATATATCAGTTAATAGTTTTATTCTTGTCTAGATTTTTCTTTAACGCAGCTATGCATCCTGACGTAAATGGAATGCTCAAATCTTTTGATGCTATTCAAATCTGAAAAATCCTCTGATCGCAATCACAGTCAAATCTAAATCATAAAATAGTTTTCTATAGTGACACTTCTCTGTGAAATAAAAACAGGTAAGAGGATATTTAGAGGAAAATGTTGTAAGATCAAAGGAAGAAGAAATTCTAAGTGTTGAGCTCTCACACTCACACTTCCTATTCACATATATTATGGATTGTTTCTCAGTTTACCAGTTTAATAGTTTCATTCCTCACCCTGAAAATATAAACTTTTCCATCGCAAATGCAAATAACATCTACATGTTTTGTTATAGGATATTAACCTCTCAAAGCAATAACAAAGATTTTTTTTTAAAGTACACTGAATGGTAAATAATGAAATAAGGTATTGTTTCAGAAATCCAACATCTGTTTTACTCTACATATGTTAAAACCACAGGGTTGTGAAAAGGCTTGTTTTATTGTATATTAAAAATGAAGTGACTAAACTCAAAAACCTTAATAAAAATGTTTTATTTCACTGTTAAAGTATCAAAAGCTGGGTAAAATCCATATTATGGAATCTTAAAAAAAAAAAAAGAAAAAACTTGAGGTGCGTTCTCTATGTAATTCCCCTGGGAAAAGACAGTAAACAGATTTTGTCTCCCCAGATAACACCCATCACTGTGCACACAACCATGAAACAATAAGAAACACCCCTTGAGCACTCAAGTAAATCAGATTACATCAAGGCTTCCCTTAGAGAAGGACAACAATTTCTATAATTGTCCAGTCAATGCCCTCGGATACCAATCGATTCTTAGATCAGAGAGTGTGCTGGCATTTGAAGCGACATACATTTATGAAAGAGGGAGCATCTTATTTTTTTCCTTAGCTGATTATATAAGAGCCAACTTGCCACAATCGCCTTCTATTGTTCCTTAATTGTTCTGTGTTTAGCTGCTCTGCCTGTCACTGTTTCAATGTGTAATTGCAATGAGATGATTAGTTTCCATCACTGAAACCTCACCAGAACACAGAAAGCAAAAGAAAGGGAGGGAAAAATATTTAAATTCAATGTCAGACACTAAGAAAAAGTAAATGTTTTGTGTTATAAACTATAAGTACATATCTATTTTAACTATATTAAAGGGGTCTGCAGTTATCTTAATGAGATCAGGAAAAAGAATATTTTTGTACTCTTTTTTTGTACCTATTAATAATCCTTCACACTAAAACCTATTGCTTTCAGTGTTATCAACACCAAAAGCCTGTGAGAAGAGTTCACCTATAAAGGTTTGTGTTTGAGGATAGTCAAAAGCAAAAAAAAAAGTAAAACACTGACCTGTACGGAAGAGGATTAGGGCCACTGAAAAAAAAAAAAGTTAACAGATTTTTTTAATTTTATTTCAGTATAATTCTGACTTTAATGTCAGAGTTCTGACTTTTTTTTTCAGAATTCTGACTTTAATCTCAGAATTCTGAGAAAAAAGTCAGAATTCTGAGAAAAAAGTCAGAATTCTGAGAAAAAAAGTCATTAAACTGAAATAAAATTTAAAAATCAGTTTACTTTTTTTTTTTTTTCAGTGGCCCTAATCCTCTTCCGTAGACCTGTGTACTACTACTGCTCATTTTATCAAGGGAACAAACAGACATTTATCATAACACCATGGAAATTACAAATTAATTTGTAATGAAATGTAAAAGTACAATGTAAAAGAGTTGAAATGCCTGTGATCCACCTCATTCTATCCTTAGTTTCCATGCAGCAGAGTTGAAGCACTTATATATCACACTCTGTAAAATGAACAATTGATAGCCTCGGAGGATTGACACTGACACCTAATCAATGTCTGTCTGAACTGAGAGCCAACGTGTGATCACTGCCTAGAGATGACAAATAATCATCACGCCGTGATTGTGTTGCCCCTGCAGACACAGCAGATTGTCCAACACTCATTCAGCATGGGCTAGAATGACTGTAGAAGTACAGTCATAGGTTAAAAAACAAACAAAAAGTACACCCCCTTTAAATTCATGGTCTCCAAGTAATATATTGAATAATAATGACACAGTTAAATCAGCGGTAGACAGTTTCCCAGACAGTAACATTTGAATTGGTTTAAATCTGGTAATTTTAACAATAACCCTTTGAACTGGAGGAAAACATGCTTGAATGTTAACCTGTACATGAGAAAGATGGAAAAAATCATTTGGAATAAAGTAAGGACAATTTTTAATATGAAATACAGTGGACTCAAATGCTAAATCTTTTACCATAGCCATGTAACATATTCTATCCATTTAAAAAGATTTTTCCTAGTAACCTGTAATAAAACAGTGTCAAATTAAACCTGTTTGTCAAACATGATTTATTGAAATTCTAGTTTAATAACATATAGAGAAAGATTGGCAATAGAACACTTCATCTGGAGCTCTTGATTTTGGAAAATAAAGAAAAAACAATACTTGTAAGCATGAAAGAAATACTACTTCTTCTGCCACTATAAATTCTATTATTTTTACTATCATCTTTATTTTTTAAGGCGCTTAATTTGCATGGTGCTACTATCCAGGGAGCTGGACAGAATCCCACACATGGCAGGGTGCAGATTGACCCACATATTGTTTTGCTACTAGGAATAACTGTGCAGTTTCCAGGGATGACTCAGCATGTTGATAATCAAACATCCAAACACAGAATCACAAAGCAGCCAGGAGATGTGAGTCAGCAGCAAAGGACAGGAGTTCTGCAATGATTATGTGATTATGTCTCTTAGTGTCGTCTGGGAGTCAGGTGATCTTCAAATACGAGGCGAGATTACAAAGTTTTATTCTTCTGAGCTTGTGTTGACTCGGAGCATTTCATAATTATTTATAATCAGTTTTTACTAATTACCTGAGGTTTTCTACATTTGGCCTTCAGGATAGTGCAAAGGGGATTCCCCTCTCTCTGAATAGGGTTTTTATCATAATCAGTTTTCTTTATATTGCTGCCAGACTCAGCCCTAGCAATATGGCGAGAGGCTGTGTCATTCACGAAGAGATGCTGATCCTCCATGTTCAAAGGAGTCATCGATGGTGATTCATGTAAATAATGTCTCCACCATTACGGTGCATGAATCCAGCGCTGACTGACTGTATGTTATTCTACTGCTATGTTGGTTTTAATCTCAGAGTAGGAGGTTTTTGAGTGGGAGAGGTTATAAAAGGTATGATTACCTAAAGGTTATGCAGTGTAGCATGAATTTGGTTTGCTAGGGATCTGAGTCATCATGTGGCAGTAGCTACTAGATCCCACTCCAATCCTTTGATCAGTCAAATCTATACCATGTATAGGTCTGAAAACTTTATTTACAGTCCAGTAAAATAACCAACTGCATTTCATCATGATTGCAGTTAGTTCAGTTATGAGCGGTGTCCTGGACTGATCCATTTAGATCAGTCAACATCCTGTGGTGGCGTTGTTTAACAAAATTAACAAAGCTTTAATGCAATGCACAATGCCCCTACTGTCAGGTCTGCTGGGTGTTTGTTGAGGAGCCAATGAAGAGACTGAAGCAGAGATGGTTTCCTGTAGGTTTAATTATAAAGTTGGTGGAAATAGAAGCAGAAATCCAGACTGAACAGGCAGGAAACCTAGGAACCAAAATAAGGAGACACTTGGGAGGAAAATACATAAAAATTAAAATAATCCAACTTTGATGAACTGCAGAAGAGGAGTATCTATGGGAGAGAGAACAAAGAGTGGAGTGATCAGCTAATTGGGGGCAGGTGTGGACAGAAGCAGCTTAAAGTTAGAGGGGCAACAAGGAGTAAACATGGCTAAACTAAAACGGGAAAAGAACTTAAATGAAGCAAAGGTGAATTAAGTCCAAAGACTAGAAGATAAATAATGACCAAGCAGAAAACTAGTAGAGAAGGGACTGGGGATAACTGAAACCATGGAAAACACAACCTAAAGATAACAGAAAAAAATAACTACAACGTAAACTAGACCGAGGAAGAGTAAAATTAAGAATTCAAAAATTATATAAACTTTGACAACAATACAGGATAACATAAAATAAAGTATAACTGAGAACCAAACAAGAAAACTTAAACAGAACCAAAAAGTCCAGAATGGGAGATCGTGACACCTTTTTTTTATTTAGGCAGGTTTGTTTTAGTGCTAGACTAATGCAAACATTAACATTCTTCCTTTTTAGTGTACGTATTTTAAAAAACAAAATGGTTGTGGTGTATTTTAGTTTGGCTTCAATTATTTCTCCTCATAAAAATGTTCGAAGAAAATTTGTTTTTCTGTTTTGGAAGCATAGAACTTTGCGTTTAATGCCATGAAACTGTAAAGGCTAATGTTTTAGCTTTTTTACCCTTTTTACCCTATGAATAGAATTGTCGGGTATTGGAACACAGAAGGATGACTCCGGCCAGAAGGAAAAAAATAAATAAATAAAAAACAAAGAGGCAAAAACAGAGATAACTTGCTGCAGGAGTCAGTATAATCTATCTGTCACTGTGAACAAATCCAGACTGTTACACATTTTTACAAGCCATACAATGGTAACATTAAAAAGTGACGCTGACAAAATCCGGGACAGTACACTAACAGAAGGTATGAAAACCCTAATGAAATGTGAAAGATCCTTTTATTAGCAGGTAAAATTCAACAATCTTTTTCTAAACTTGTTTGTTGTGATGGTTTGGCTACAGAGCGTTCCTAATAAAGGAACCATTGTTATCCATCAGAAATCACATCCATAGACATGAAAGCTATTACAGCTGAAAGTTTTCCTGCTTTTGTTTTATGCCCATATAGGGAGCAGTTGCTTTTGACCATGTCTCCATCTCTGTTTTGCTGTTTAAAAAAAAAAGAAAAGAAGAGCTCTTGTTATGTCTAAATGTCACAGCAGTTCTGTCCTGAATAGATCAGGGTTCATCTTTGCAAACAAATTCACACAAAACCACCAGAAACAGTGAGCACAAGAATGCACATGCACACATTTAGTCATGGGAACATCACAACAGTGGAGCACAGTCACTCAGTGAAATCCTGTCCCAGATGCACTTCTCAGCCAGAACTGCCAGTTTCATGAGGCAGAACTAATTCACTTTACATTTTTAGAATGTGCCACTCCCTTCTCTTCCCCTCCTCTGTATGCTTTCCCTCACTCTTCCTGCTCATATCATTTCCTATTCTAATTCTCTAATAACTTAATCCTCATCCACTGGTACTTTCACTCACGTTTGCCCACTTCTCTGCTCTCAGATTTTTTCTCCTTTCACCTTCTTTATTTTCTTTTTCCCAGCTTATCATTCTGTCTTCATAGATAGCTCCCTTTTTTGCCTTGAACCTAATACAGTTTTGTGCTAACTTCAAGTGACTCTAGGATCTAATTTTCATTTTGACTAGCATTGGATTAGTACTGACCCTTATACTCACTAAACTCATGACAGATTTTGCATGTTAAAGAATGAGAAAAAGCAAAGACAAACCTTTGTGCACAGTGAATCGGAAAGATTAACATTCCCTGGACTTTAAGTTATTTTGTCATTTTACTGCTGGAAATGAAACTGAGTTTAATTGTAGCTTATTTGATACAACAAGTCAAACAGAAAAACAAAGTGTAAAATAGAGGGTAAATAAAAGTAAGTTTGTTTTTTTCCCCTCACAAATGGAGGTGCAACTCTAACAAGACATAGCCATCCACCTCAACTGATAGGGCGAGGAAGAGCATAATCAGAGAAGCAGCCAAAAGCTCCATTATAATTCTGGAGGAGAACAAATCTGGCCTTTACAGGAGGAAAAGAAAACCTAAAAGACTCCTAAGAGACTTGCAGCTTTAACTGAAGTGATCCTGATTAAAGTGTAATAAGCTTTGGATACAACTGCATTCTGCAAAATGGAAGAATCTGGTTTCTAAAAGCACTTATTATAAGTTTTTCATATTTCCCCCTTGGCAACAGTACACAGGGCTTTGTTTTGATTAATCACATAAAAAGTATAATTAAGTACATTCAATTTTAATATTTTAACATAACAAAATGTGAGAAGGTTTGATACGCATAGCTCGGGCATCTTCAGTAACAACATACTTGTCATCACAGTTTGCATGTCATTGATTTTAGCACAAAAAAGCAAAATTATTGAATGTTAGGCCTTCTTACATACATAGTTTTTAAGTGGAACAAACTACTCAAGAGACAAAGTCTGCCTTAGTTTTGCAAAAAAAGCAATCAGTCTGATTCATTCATTGCCAGTGAGGATCACTGAATGGTTTGAGAGAAGATTTCTTTAAGAAACAGATGTCATAAAATCACAGCAATAGATTCAGAGGGAAACTACTATTAATACAAATATTACTAATGGTATTTAGAAGTTCCTATTTCTTCAAATTTATTTTTTCTTCAATCATCCCACCATCTTCTTCCTTCTTACTTTCCATTTATCAGCCTCCTAATCCCTTTTTAGCCGACTTATTTAGACGTTCTACTGAAGAAAGAGGGAGTTTTCTTTCCTCTCCTCTGAGCCTAAATCTAAACTTTCTTCCTCCCCGGTTTCTAACATCTGTCTGACTGTGTCTTTTTTCCCAGTCTTGCAGAATAAGACAGCAACCTCCCCTAACCCATTATGCTCCTGTCCATATGAGAACTGCCTCCTGCACTTCAAAGTACACACTCTACTGCTTCAAAGTCTCAAACTGCCTTTTTTATACTGAGGCCAGACCAATTAAAACCTAAAATATCCAGCACCCTTCAACCTATTTTTCCATTGTTAAAGTTAACACCTTTAGTCATTTAGAAGATTTTTTCATATTTTAACTTCTCATTATTGTAAAGTTTAATCATTTTTATAGGGACTGTTGTAATGTGTTTGCTGCCCAGCCCAACAGTCAATGAACCAACATAGACACCTATTTAACATACAGGTCAAATGCTAATTTATGCCTACAGCTAACTTAACCTCTGGGAGACGTTCCACATATGCATGAAAAAATTGGATAAACTCACAGAGAGAGGCTCAAGCTAATATTTAAAATCTTGTTTTTAATGATGCTATAGTGGGACTTCTGTGAATGGGCTCTATGCACAGCTCCACTGCTTCCTGAATTTAAAGCAGCTCCTTTGTTTCCTGTCTTTCATGATTGGATGCACTGATTAATCCAGGTGTGTATGACCTAAGTAACTGGCCAGACACACCTGGATTAATCAGTTCGTCCAGTAAGGAAAGACAGGAAACAAAGGAGCTGCTTTAAATTCAGGAAGTAGTGGAGCTGTGCATGGAGCCCATTATATCTTGTCATTGTATTTAATGACATATCCCTAAAAAAAACAGATTAGGTAAATTTACAGTTAAACACCTTATCTAGTGTTGTTTATAATAAAGATGATATAGCTAATTATGTACGGATGCACCCTTCATCCTAATATACACACACTGCAGTAAACATGTCAGGTTGTGTGGAGGTTTTTAGAGGAGCCAAATATAGAGAAAGAAGCTGAGGTGGTTCCTTGCAGATTTAATAATCCAAATGTTCCAAAATAATCCAAATGGCAACTGAGGCAGAGTCCAAAAACAACAAAATATAGAAAAAACAAAAACCAGGAGAGGTCAGGACAAAACACACATTAGCAACAAAGAAACAACGAGAAACCAACAAAAAGAGTAACTGAACAGGAGGTGTATATGTAGGAGACCGAGACAATGGGAGGACTAATTATCTAATATGGAGCAGGTGTAGGCAGAAGTAACTAGAAGGAAGTAAGGGAAAGGAGACCGACACAAGGGGGCAGCAGGGAGTAACTCAAAAAAAAAAAAAATACAACACTTCTTTAATATAACACGAAATGGAAAAGAAGCCAATGAACCATAAAACACAATAACATAAATCAAAGTGGAACTGAAAACTTATAAATAAACAAAGGACACAAGTATGACAAAGGGGTGCATCATAATAAACACAGACATTTTATAGACATATCAACACTTAGAGGACTGCAGAGACACAAAGGTAATGCTTACTGAAATATGTCACCCTGTAAGGCCTGGGCTATGACATTTTTTTAAACTAGAGACGCTTCATTCGAGATTTGGATTACTGAAAAGATAAATTATATTTTTTATGAATTTGAATTTGAATTATAAAAAAAAACAATACCCTTATTGAACTATCAGGTTATTAATTGAGCAATTATATCAGTCAGGGAGTGGTTGTGGGCTTGCAGACTGGGGTAGTAATGTCTAAACAGGGTTAATTTGTGATGCATAGAAGGGAGAAGCTATGCAAGAATGCAGTGTGGGAATAATCAGCACCTCAAAAAAATACTAAACCAACTGGAAACAGTAGAAAATAAGAAAGAGAAATAGGCCAGAAAACAGTCAAAAAGGTAAACATAAGAGAAAACTTTGATAAATCAGGCCTTTTTTGTACGGTTTATTACACATATTATTTTTCTTATGGTGTGTCTTATGGTATACATTCTGTTTTTCAAAAAAATATCATACTGCTGATGCAGATGTCTCAAAAAACCTGCATACAAGTATGATACATTTGGGGTTACAGAGTTAATGGTCTTCAGGGTGTAACTGTAAAATACATTCTTCCATCTCAGCGATGCTTTCATCGTGGTAAAATAAGCATACCTTTCAATCCTAATGTGCGGATCTAGAGTTGTTTGAAGGGAATAAACAATCATAGCTCCATGAAATGCTGTTACCGTGAAAAATATTTTATTGATAAAAGAGAATTTCATTAAATTCCTTAAACGAACATAAGTAATTAACATGCGTCTGTCATGACTCCAACTATTAGAGAGAGGCCCAGGTTTTAATTAAAACCTCATATTTGATGAAACAGTCCTTAAAAAAAATCCATCCAGTTGATTGGGATGTTAGAGGATATAAGAAGACATTTCCATTTCAACAAACCTTTTGAAACATTATATGCAATGTAATATCTTTACAGGGTTTACTTTAATTTGATTTCTTTACTCCCATCTGATTCTTAGTGAAGAATTTCCCTTATACAGTAGCTGTAAAAAAAAAAAAAAAAAAAAGCTACTTTAATATACAATTTTAGTTGCTAGGCTACAATAGACTTTTATGGTGAGTTATAATAAATTTGGAGAATCTTTAACAGTTTTACATCAAAGTTTTGGTTTGCTGTAAAACAGCACTTTGTGTGCCCCCCTAACATGTTTTCTATAAGTTTGTTGACTTGTCTGTCTTCATGCTCCCTGTTGAGTCAGTGATGAGATAAGCAGGCCCACTGTAGCTCTGCTACTGGCGAGCTGCCATCCTATTACTGCAGAAGTCAAAAATCCTCTGATCCCTACAGTCAGTACACAAGCGCACATCCATGCAGAGTGTCTTACAGGGAAACACAATCTTGCAAGGCAAATGTTTCCCTCGTGTTTCACGGGTGTATTTCTGTGTGTATTAGCAAGTCCCAATAAGACACTTAGCCTGTTAAGATTAGCTCCCATGACAGATTTATGGGTCAAACCGTAAACAAACTTCTGCTTGCTTTTGGATTGTCTCTGCACAAAGCACAAAGGCTGCCATCTCTAAGCTGATTTTTTTTTCATCATTGAGTTACTGATTGTTCTGTGTCCCTGGGCAGCTAAAGTGGGAGTCCAGGCACAAGAACTTTTCAAGTATAGCTCAATCAGGATGGCTCTATCCACTATATGGTAGATTATGGTTTAGAGACTTTAAGTTTGAAATGAATACTTTATATTAAAATGATTTGATAATGGGTGATACAATTATCATAAAAATACAATTTAGTGCCAATCATTAAAGCTACATTGGTCACTATTATTTTATCAATAGAAAATAATTCCCAACAGCCACTTTCCAGTTTAAGTTGTCTTTTTTATTTTCTTATTGTAAGGAGATGAATTCTTCTTACAATAATCATACAGGCAACAGGCAATGATGGATGCTCCTGTTTTCTCATTTGGAACCGAGTAGTAGAAAAGTTGGCAGGACTCAAAATGTTAGCGTTCCAAACTTCAGCAAATTTTTAAGTTTAGGATTTTAACTCATCTAAGTTTAAATCATTTAAGTGTTGTATTTCATTTGACACTTAGTAACTTGAAATGCAGATTTTTGTCCAATTTATGGTGAAAGCAGTGGTGACTTAAAGAAGGTAGAGATCTAAGTAAATTTCTTTTTTTGAGGGGGACGCTTAGAGTGTGAGTTTTGGATTCCCAACTTTCACCTGATTACTGGTAATTTAACTATATGTCCAGTTTAAAATTAAATAAGAATTAAATTAGATTTTATTGTTGTTGTATAGAAAATACAATGTTATTTCGACTAGAAGCCTACTGTTACAATATAGTTAGAATTAAACATTAAAAGATCATTGAGTCAAAAGGTATCTCTAAAAGTTGGTTTTACAGCATTTCACAACAAAGACATCAAAGTTACCAGAACTTTTTGCAATAACCAGTAACTTAACACCAGGATCACAGGATTTTCCATTTCTCCCTCTCTCTACCAGAGATAATTGTCCCAGCTGCACGCTCCTGCCCCTTTCTGCTAGCTGCTGCCCCTTTTGAATGCAGGTGCCACTTTGCTAACTGTCACTATTGTAATTTAATCATGTGATACTCCTGTCCCTGTACAAAAGATTGGAGAAAGGCTGTAACAAACTAACATCAGAACAAGAGCATTTTCTAAGCACTTCTCTTCTTGCAACATCATACCTTTTTGCAGTAATATATTGATTATCCATATATAAATCTTTTATTTAGGCAAATCTATGGAACAACCAGATTTCACAGGATCCAATTACTTAGCTGAAAAATCTTTATAACTATGCTTTTCCAATAAAGAGAGGCAGAGTCTATTTATATTGTTCATTCATGAACAGGAAAATTTCTCAAATTTCACATTGCAAAGCTCACAATGTGAAAAAACACAAAAACTTCATAACAAATTTGTATTTTATTTTATTATTCAATATTTCAGCTTAAAAAATGGCAGATACATGCTGTGACTTCAGTATAAGAATAACATTTATTACACACAATGAAAAGTACTACATATGAAGACCAGGAATTCCCAACCTCAGTCCTTGAGGCCAGCTGTCCTGCAGGTTTTAGAGGTTTCCTTGCTCCAGCACAGCTGATTTTAATTGAAAGCTGATTAACAGGCTTTTGGTCTACTGCAATCATTACAACCAGCTGTGCTGAAGCAGGGAAACCTCTAAAGCAGGCATCCCCAAACTCGGTCCTTGAGGGCCGCTGTCCTGCAGGTTTTAGATGTTTCTCTGCTCCAGCACAGCTGATTTTAATTGATAGTTGATTAACAGGCTTTTGCTCTACTGCAATCATCATAATCAGCTGTGCTAAAGCAGGGAAACCTCTAAAACCTGCAGGACAGCGGCCCTCGAGGACCGAGTTTGGGGATGCCTGCTCTAAAGCCTGCAGGACAGGGGGCCTTGAGGACCGAGGTTGGGGATGCCTGGACAACGTTTGCTGATACAAATATAGGCTACAGTATGTATAGAATACTATGTTAGCCTTCAATTGTCTGATTTAGCCTCAGCTCCCACCACCTGGCCCCAGTTCGTTTTGATGTCACATTTTTTTTTCCACAACTAACAGCAAGCTTATTTCTAAACAAAACCCAACATGCTGGTGAAGGTTCCCAGTCATCAGGGTCATAGTCATTCCAAAAAAAGAAAATTAAAAACAATCCACTGGACTTTGGGGACATGGTTCTGGATATGGCTTCCAAAACATGCTCTATGCTGGCATTAATGGATGTAATACTACACAGAAAAGTAATATGCAGTTGTATTTCTCATAAAAAAAAATAAAAAATATTTCTTTGTAATCATTCACCAAAGCTCGTTTTTCCATGAAAAAATAAAAATATCAGGATAAAACTCAGTTTTTATGTGTCTAATGGTGTTTGGATTATCTGCGTTACATGGGCTTGTTCACTGATCTGTTTTCTCCCAAAAACAAGCATAAGTTTGTTCTAAATATTCAGCACATATGAAACACAATCCCCGGGCACATGCATCACTGTAGCTTCTGTGCAGCTGAAACTGCAAAACTCAGTGACCAAACCTTGATTGACATATTTTTTCAGCAAATAAGATACACTTTGCAATTAACTAGTTGAAGTGTAGGGGTGAGCTGTAAAGATGGAGAGGAGAGTAAAAATAATTGTATAACTATATAAAAGAACAGTGAACTGTTCTTTTATGTGTGTAATATGTGTTTTATAAAAATTTTATAATATAAAGAAAATGAATGAAATTGTGTGTAAAGTTACATACATGAATGTGTGTTTTATGGTCTAATTAGTCATATAATTCAAATAATCCAGTTTAGCACTTTTGGTCCTAGTTTGAATCAATTGCAAGAATGGACCTTTTGCATACAACAAGGGTCTTGTTTCACAAATGCTTATGTCTACAGATCAGACATTTACACATTGCCTACAACATGAACAAGTGTAGAGAGTTTGAGGGATCAATTGTGAAATACACCTAAGATATAGGATGTAAAAAAAAATACTTTTTTTTTCATGTATATTTTTTTGAAGTTACATAGCTGAAGTTGTGTAAAACTTATAGAGTTTGTAAACATATCTCCAGAAACCAAAACATCTTAGCTTTCAAACTACATACATCACAAGCTTATTATTTTTCTGGTCAATGCTAATTGGCTATGCAATTAATTTGTGTATAAACTATAAAAAGATGGGAGCTAAAAGGTTAGCATTTTCATCAAACCAAGGTGAGTCATTCCTACATTTGTGAAAGGTATAATATCTGCAATGCACACAACACTTAGTGCTATGGTTCTTTTGCACAGTTATCAGATGCAGTGTGGTGAATGGGTGCACCTCTCATCTATTTGTTATACAAAGATTAACATCTTGGGCCTAAAATAAAATATCAAACATACACACTAAAAAGACTATTTTGCCCATAGCAAAATACTGCTTAAAGCAGGAGTGTCAAATTGGTTCCAGAAAGGGCCGTGTGGCTACAGGTTTTCTTTCCAAACAAACAATAGCACACCAGACTCCATTCATATCATCAAGTCATCATGTTCAGATTGGACTCACTTGATTAGATGACTGGAGTCTGATGTGCTGTAGCTTAGTTGGAAAGAAAAGCTGCAGCCACACGGCCCTTTCTGGAACTACTTTGACACCCCTGGCTTAAAGGCATGGGACCGCTGACACTGCTTTTCATCTAAACACCTAATCAGAAATTATTTGAAAGTAAAAGGTGAAAAGACCCTAAATATAAACATCTACTTCTGTCTAAATGTGGTTGAAAGATGGCCAGGGTTAGAATGATATCCAGGCTCAAAAAGCTGTTGTCAAAACATCTTTTAACGTTCCTTAAATCTTTATTTGTATATCAACACTCCTTTGGTTCTTCGTCTTTCCCAATATTTTTCTGTTGGATTGCTTGTTTTATTTTCATTGATACATTGGATGTATTCTGGCACTTTCTCTTTGCTGAAGCTATTTTTAGGCAAAAATTCAAAGTCCTCATAAACATTTAAAAAAATAGTAAACTATAGTGCAGGCAGTAAGCACCAACATCTTTAGGGTTATTAAACTCAATTACATGGTTGAATACACAATCTATAACAGTACCAGTATGCCTTATTTTAGTAGCTTTAGATTAAAAGCATATGCAAATGGGATCCTCCTACATGTTCTATCAGAAGAGTAAGGAGGTTGGAACATCAACCCTGTCCAGGTTTGATGTCTTTTTGAAGAGCGACCCATCCCAGCTCACCGTGAGGGGATGTGGGCATACATGAAGACACACGCAGTTTCTTGCCCACCCCTCTGCCTCTCACAATACAGTTACATATTTAAAGAGGCTCTGTTTTGGTGTTTAAATGGAGAGAGAGAATTTTTAAAATATCTTTGAAATGGAACTTAAACCTTTATTGTTACATAACCAGAAGAAAAGCTTCTGTGGTAATTCTCCCTCAGACTTATTTCCCCTCCTTCTCCAAAAACTTTTGCTCCTAAAGACTCTTTTTTTTCTTTTTGATGTTTTCATTCATTTGTCTTTGACACTCTATCTTCAAATTATTCTGTTTTTTTAAGGGATAATCTCAAGTTTGTCTTTCGCATGTTTTATTCTGATTACTTTGCCCAACTTCCCTCGATTGGTGCATAACAAAGCTCAACCATTGGACTTATATTATGTCGGCTAGGTGAAAGTTTTTCATCATTCAGAGAGTCGTTTTAATAACATATTTCACATCATTTGCACAGCCGTTGGACATTTATGCTGTAAAATGCAGTTTTAAATTTTTAGTTGATCATTTGTTTTAGAGTAACAATGTTTAAACACATTAATTTCCTTAAAGAAAGAACTAAAGCTAATTTCCATCTGCAGTCCCTGACCAGGTCACAACAACAAATTACATTCGACATGCACACAGTACATCCAACCCTGGACAGCATACAGACCCATTAACACAAGGCAATCTAATCAATTTCCCATCATTCACACCAGATTTTTAATCTGAAATTTACAAATAACTACATGTTATTTATGTTATTTTTTTTATTTATTTATTTTTTTTGTTTACAACAAACTCTCTAGAGGTTTATCTGAGGGACCATTACACACTCTAAAATTAAACCTTAGACATGATCAAATACAAGTTACCGGTACTAAACAATTAGTTTTTTACTAAGCATATCAGTCAGTACATGCTGTGTATAGTATCCATTTAATTCAGTAATAATTCGACCATCTTCATTATGAATTAACTGGAAATATCCAGACTTCCATCCAGACAGCCGATCAGTGAAGCTGATATGCTTTTTTGATCTAAATTTCATATATAAAGTAATGCGAAATATAAGTTGAGATACCGAGAAATGTATGTTTTTCATTATCTCAATTGAAATAAGACATATTGTGTGAAATATTAACATCCAAAATGTTGTTCCTAACCATATATTTCTGTTAAATAAGATGGTTTTCTGACATGTTAATACTCTAAGCCTCCAAATACTTAGGCAGTTAAAGGCAATGAGCAGGAAATATTTGCTGTGGTCTTTAGACTAGAGGTGTGTTTCAGACTTGGATTAAATAGATTTAAAAGAATCTGTCCTACTGTTTCTGCAATTTTTTTATCCCATAATCCTAAAACATGTTCTCATGTTTCAAAGTAATTTTTAAGGATAGAGGTCTGTGTAAAGTAACTTATGTTGACTAGAAGAGCTTGAATCTGGGGACAGGGAACATTATTGACTCAGCAAGCAGGTTCTTCAGCAGCATCGTTTTAAGTTTCACTTTTTTCACCAATGTTAATTTGGTTGCCTTCCTCTTCTTTTCTAGATCTTTTTCCTACTTCATCTCTCTTTTCCTCCAAATGAAGCGACTGACATTAGACTCAGCAGGGAGTCTCCCAACTAGAGGCAAAGCCCACTTAATTTAAACATCCATGCACTCACTTGCACATACATTGTCACTCAATCCAATATTTCTCCTCTCCCTGGTGAGCTTCTCGGCACGTCTCTCCTCATCCTTTCCTCCTCCCTCCTTCTGGATAGCTTGCAGCTACACAGACCCTCTCAATTTTGCATTGATATGAGCCTGGTGTCTACATGTGTGTCAGTGCTTGTGCCAGAGTGTATGCGCTCTGCAGCAAAGTACTGCTTAAAGCAGCATCCAGCACAAGGGAAGTGTGCACTCAAGCAGAACAATGGCATTCTGGGTAAAAATAGACCCTCACTCTGTTAGAGAGAGGAAAAAGGAAGACTGAGAATGACAAACAGGGAGATGAGAAGGAGTGGAAGATTGGAGTCTAGGAACTTTGTGCTGGAAATAAGACAACTGTAGGTGAAAATGGACTACAAGTGAGAAAAAGTGAACAGACTGACTCACACCAAAAGAATAGAAAATGGAGAGTAATGCTGAAAACAGACAATCTGTGCAGCAAGTATCTGTTTATTTATAAGTAGACAGTAATGCAGAGGGAAATATTCTCAGATACAATTAACTGAGATGTGGTGAGAAAGATTTTTAAGGAGCTGCTTTGATCGTGTTCAGTATTGATATTATTCAACAAAAGGTTAGCTTACTTAGCTTATCCTTAGTTTTTTTCTATTAAGTAAATTGCTTAATGATAAACAAACCTAACAAATATATTTATTTTTTAACAAAAGGTGTTTACAATGAAGAGAATGCAGCTTAAAATGATTTTAATTATTTCAGTTAGTAACAATTAAATTAAGATGATCCATTCTAATTTATTTAGTTTTTAAAATTTTGTTTTAAATATTTTAATTAGTCCCCCAGTGGGCCCACCACCTGCAGGGGGAACCATGAGGGACCGGTGCATAGAGGATTGGGCGGCAGTCAGAGGCGGAGACCTCGGCGACCTGATCCGCGGGCGCTTAGACTGGCTCTGGGGACGTGGAACGTCACCTCACTGGCGGGGAAGGAGCCCGAGCTTGTGCGGGAGGTGGAGCGATACCGGCTAGAAATAGTTGGGCTCACCTCTACGCACAGTCAGGGCTCTGGAACCCAGCTCCTTGAGAGAGGCTGGACTCTCTTCTACTCTGGAGTGACCCGCGGGGAGAGACGGAGGGCGGGGGTGGGGCTGCTTGTCTCCCCTCAGCTCAGCCGTCTCGTGTTGGAGTTCACCCCGGTAGATGAGAGGGTCGCATCCCTTCGCCTTCCGGTCGAAGGGAGGACTCTGACAGTTTTTTCGGCCTATGGGCCGAACGGCAGTACAGAGTACCAGGCCTTCTTAGCATCCTTGGGGAGGGTGTTAGAAGGCGCCCCTCCCGGGGATTCCATCATTCTGCTGGGAGACTTCAACGCCCACGTGGGAAACGACAGTGGCACCTGGAGGGGCGTGGTCAGGAGGAACGGGCCCCCAGCTCTGAACCTGAGTGGTGTCTCATTATTGGACTTCTGTGCAAGTCATGGATTGTCCATAATGAACACCATGTTCAAGCATAAGGATGTCCATCGGTGCACCTGGCACCAGGACACCCTAGGCCGAAGGTCGATGATCGACTTTGTAGTCGTATCTTCTGATCTTCGGCCGCATGTCTTGGACACTCGGGTGAAGAGAGGGGCGGAGCTGTCCACCGACCACCACCTGGTGGTGAGCTGGATACGCTGGAAGAGGAGGAAGCCTGAAAGACTCGGCAGGCCCAAACGTGTAGTGAGGGTCTGCTGGGAACGTCTGGTGGAACCCTCGGTCAGGGACGTGTTCAACTCCCACCTCCGGGAGCGCTTCTCTCAGGTTCCGAGGGAGGTTGGAGACATGGAGTCCGAATGGGCTGTGTTCTCTGCCTCTATTGTCGATGCGGCTGCCCGTAGCTGTGGCCGTAAGGTTTGCGGTGCCTGTCGTGGTGGCAATCCCCGAACCCGGTGGTGGACACCGATGGTAAGGGATGCTGTCAAGCTGAAGAAGGAGTCTTATCGAGCTTGGCTGGCTTGTGGGACTCCTGAAGCGGCAAGCAGGTACCGTGAGGCCAAGCGTGTCGCGGCCCGGGCGGTTGCAGAGGCAAAATCTCAGGCCTGGGAGGAGTTCGGAGAGGCCATGGAAAAAGACTATCGGTTGGCCTCAAAGCGATTCTGGCAAACCGTCCGGCGCCTCCGGAGGGGAAAGCAGTGCTTCGCTAACACTGTTTTCAGTGGGAGTGGGGAGCTGCTGACCTTGAAGGAGGATATTGTCGGGCGGTGGAAGGAATACTTTGAGGATCTCCTCAACCCGACAGACACGCCTTCCATGGGGGAAGAAGAGACGGGGTGCTTGGGGCTGGATTCGTTCATCACCCAGGCTGAAGTCACCGAGGTGGTCAAAAAACTCCACGGTGGCAAGGCTTCGGGGGTGGACGAGATCCGTCCTGAGTATCTTAAAGCTCTGGATGTTGTTGGGCTGTCATGGTTGACACGTCTATTCAGCATCGCATGGAGGTTGGGAACAGTCCCCCTGGTTTGGCAGACTGGGGTGGTGGTTCCCCTCCATAAGAAGGGGGACCGGAGGGTGTGTTTCAACTATCGGGGAATCACACTTCTCAGCCTCCCCGGAAAGGCCTATGCCAGGGTGCTGGAGAGGAGAGTCCGGCTGATTGTCGAACCTCGGCTGCAGGAGGAGCAGTGTGGTTTTCGTCCTGGCCGTGGAACAGTGGACCAGCTCTACACCCTCTGCAGGGTGCTTGAGGGTTCTTGGGAGTTTGCCCAACCAGTCCACATGTGTTTTGTGGACTTGGAGAAGGCATTCGACCGTGTCCCTCGTGCTGCCCTGTGGGGGGTGCTCCAGGAGTATGGAGTCGGGGGCCCTTTATTAGGGGCCATCCGTTCTCTGTACAATCGGAGCAGGAGTCTGGTTCGCATTGCCGGCATTAAGTCGGACCTGTTCCCGGTGCATGTTGGACTCCGACAGGGCTGCCCTCTGTCACCGGTCCTGTTCATAACTTTTATGGACAGGATTTCTAGGCGCAGCCAAGGACCGGAGGGGGTCTGGTTCGGGGACCAGCGGATCTCATCCCTGCTTTTTGCGGATGATGTAGTTCTGCTGGCTCCCTCCTGCCAAGACCTACAGCGTGCGCTGGGGCGGTTCGCAGCCGAGTGTGAAGCGGCCGGGATGAGAATCAGCTCCTCCAAGTCCGAGGCCATGGTTCTCGACCGGAAAAAGGTGGCTTGTCCCCTTCAGGTTGGAGGAGAGTCCCTGCCTCAAGTGGAGGAGTTCAAGTATCTTGGGGTCCTGTTCACGAGTGAGGGAAGAATGGAGCGGGAGATCGATAGACGGATCGGTGCGGCTGCTGCAATAATGCGGACGCTGCACCGGTCTGTCCTGGTGAAGAGAGAGCTGAGCGAAAAGGCAAAGCTCTCAATTTACCGTTCGGTCTACGTTCCTACCCTCACCTATGGTCATGAAATTTGGATCATGACCGAAAGAACGAGATCCCGGATACAAGCGGCTGAAATGAGCTTCCTCCGCAGGGTGGCTGGGCTCTCCCTTAGAGATAGGGTGAGGAGCTCGGTCATTCGGGAGAGGCTCAGTGTAGAGCCGGTTCTCCTCCATATCGAGAGGAGTCAGTTGAGGTGGCTCGGACATCTTCTTCGGATACCCCCTGGACGCCTCCCTCGGGAGGTGCTCCAGGCACGTCCCACTGGGAGGAGGCCCAGGGGACGACCCAGGACACGCTGGAGAGACTACGTCTCTCGGCTGGCCTGGGAGCGCCTAGGGCTTCCCCCAGCAGAGCTGGAGGAGGTGTCTGCGGAGAGGGAAGTCTGGGAGTCTCTGCTTAGTCTGCTGCCCCCGCGACCCGGTTCCGGATAAAGCGGGAGACGACGAGTACGAGTACGAGTATTTTAATTAGACCATTGCAACAGATGAAGCTCTGAAAACTGAATTCAGTAAATAGTTACTATTTGAAGCAATGAACTGAAGTTAAAGCTGCGTCTCTATTTAGCGTGAAGAATGAGGTAGATTTTGGCCATATCCAAATTGGGGTTAAGCAAATACACAACGTAATCTCTTTTTTGCAAAACAGAGTTCATATGATAAACAACCAAATGTTACTACTACTACTACTACTAAGAAAGGTGGCAGCAAAGAGCGAGAGGCATTATCTTTTAAAGAATTATCCCATTAATAAACTTATTTATGTAAATGTCCTGTACTTATATAGCGCCTTTATTCAAGTCAGGAGACTTGACCCAAGCGCTTTACACTAGATTCATTCATCCATTCACACACACACACACACACACACACACTGATGGTGGCAAGCTACATTGTAGCCGCAGCTGCCCTGGGGCTCATTGACAGAAGCAGGGCTGCCATACACTGGCGCCACTGGGCTCTCTGACCACCATCAGTAGACAATGCAGGTGAAGTGTCTTGCCCAAGGACACAACAACACTGAAAGTCGGGGCTTGAACCGTCAACCTTTCGATTTCAGGGCAAACTCCTACATCCAACGCCACTGTCGCCCATTTATGTGTTATTTTGATTGAAATTTCTTATATGATTAAAAAAATTACAATACACTTGTTTGACCACGTTTTGCTTCCCATCCAGGAAGTTTTTTCAATTCAAATGTCAGGCATAGCACTGAGTTCAAGGCTATATATATATATATATATATATATATATATATATATATATATATATATATATATATATATATATATTATCCCATTTAGCCCTTGTTTTTGCTTTAAAAAACATGCAAACTGACACAAACAAACAGGTCCACCCCTTGGAATGGCAGCCGTTTGGCTTCTTTTGTTAGCCTGCAAAGCCCCATACCTGTCTATGTCTCTGAAAGGATTGTTGTTAAAGGAAAATGCTGGCCTGGCTAACTAGACAAGGTCTTTTTTTTTCCCCTGTAAGAGGGTTGCATTGATAGCAGAAAGGGATCAACTCAATTGCTGCATTGTATGTTTTTGAAAGCTGAAATCTGACTCCACTCCCTCTGTTTAAAGTTGTTTTTTCTTTCTTAACATATGATTTGAGTTATTGCATAAATGTAAATGATTGTAGGCAGTAAGTATCTTCTGCCTTGCACTGAATCTGATAGAGCTTTTTACAGAAGACACTGTGCAGATGTTTGGCAGTCTTCCCAAGACGATGCTCACAGTTGTCTATAATATTCTTCTATTTAGGAATGATTCTTCATAGGAAACCCCTCCAGAGTTTCTAGAAAGTTTGCAGAACTGGCTTTCTTAATCAACTTATTGAGCTTTTTAGGTGATTTGCTCTAATGTTGTTACCCCAGCAGATGATGGCAGAAGAGATGAAAATCTCCACAACAGACCTTTATGCAGTATCTCACTTCAAACACTCAAGGACAAAAGCTTCCTTAAGAAGTACAGTTTGTTTCATCTTTTCTTATAGAACACCGCTTAACAGTTGCCACTCAAGTAAAATCTGTTGTCGGCAAACATGGCTTCTTAAGCCTCCTGTGCGAAGGTTCTCATGGTTGTTTTTCTTCTCTTTAATATAGGTCTCCTCTTTAACAGAGGCTTGTACTAAGCAGAGAAAATCAGGCTTGTGATCTCATAGACGAAGGTCTTAAGAGTTTAATGATTCCTTGACATCTCCATAAAAGAAAAACAAAGTTTGGTTTTCACTAGTAGATGAGCACTCACTCTGTTGGGCTGTTGGAAGTGTAGCTGAGAGGGAAGCCTGATTAAAATCACCACTTATTTTCACAAATGCATATGAATGTTTTGTCTGTAGCTTGGTAATGAAGGTACTGATGGTGTCACATGTATTGTGGGTAATAGCAGAATGTTGAATGTTGCCAAAACACCACTGTTGAACTCTCTGATATATAATGTGGATGAAAACTAACTTCAAGTTCAATATTTGGGCTGCAAAGAAGAAACTTCACAGTAACGTGTCCTGAATGACATCATCTTTTATTACAAGCACACCCAACGCACACCCACCCAATGGTCAGAAAGCGTCTCACAGAGACACTGGTGAGAGACTGCTTGGAATATGATCCTGCAGCCATCTTTCAGAAAAACACATATTACTACATTCTTGGTATTCTGACAGGGTCCTTGCTATGCTTGGAGTTATTTTTAGCTGTTTGCTTAACATCTTATATTGCCCATATTAAGTGATAAAAATTATAAGCTATGCATGCTCTTCACCAGAGTAAATAAAAACAAAACTTTGATCTACAAAGTGATGAACTAAATTACGAATATGACAATCAAACGAGCAGAGCTATTCCAGTGCAAAGCATTGAGATTCTACAATTGCTTTATTCTTCCAATCAGAATCTCTTTAATTCTTCTCATACCTGTTCGTCAGTTGGAAGTTTTAAACTTTTGTTTATCTGCAACATGAGATTGTTTTTTGCCTCCTTTTACTCTGATTCCATTGAATATGATGAATTCAACATTGCAGGATGTAAACTGATAAGATCTAATTATACGCACTGTGATTCTCTAAATCTGCACACATGGTTACATTTAATGAACTCCTAGATAATAGAAAGATTTTGAGCTATTATAAAACCATAACATTAAAACAAATGAAAATAACAGAAGAGTAGCAGCAAAAAGAAGGCATGAAGGGAATGAATAGAATGTAATGTCTTATCAACAAATGTGAAACAAGAGGAAGTTTTTGTACGTTTGACATGAAGACTGTAAAAAGAACAAAACAAAAACAAAAAAAAACGGCTTATATAGGCCACTGATGGGAGATTTCAGTGGGTTTTGTTGACAGGAGGACAAAAGGCCAGATTGTTTGTGCCATGTAGGTTAAGTGGGCACCACTGCGTACTCTGCAGGATAGATCATATTCACTCGCACACAAACATGAGGTTGCAGAATTATCTGCAGGGTTCAATATGCTTTCTCTATAAAATAAAAGGCAGCAGGGTTTACCTCACAGTTGAAAAACAGCAAGAGTCTGAGCAGCCACCGGAATCTGCAAACTACGAAGCCTTTTGTTGAATTATCCTCTATTACATTTGTTGCAAAACTCTTTAAATTTGAATGTGAAAATGCTCAAAAAAGAAGCTTTTTCTTTACTGAGATGGTGATTTAATGACTAGTTATAAAAACACTGGATGATTGATCAATTCTATTTGAACTTTTATAGGGTAGTATCTTTTTTATAATTACAGGTTCCTAGATATAGTCTATTATCTTCATTATCTATGAGTTTATAGTGCACATTTACTGCAGAAAACTATGTAGACCAACAATGAGTAAAACCATAAGTTCTTCCAAAGCAGTGGAGTTATTTTTTATCTTTTTCTATCAGTTTAATGCCTCTCTAAAATGCATTCATTAGCTTTAACCACTCCTTTGGTTGTCTATTCATACGTAATTTGCACAGCCTGAAATTGTATTTGTTAAGGTGGTCTCTAGAAGATGGGGAGTCTTTCAATGCCTCCTAATCAGAGATGAGCACTCAAAAGGATTCAGAGAGAGACCGAGACAAAGGAGGTGCAGGAGGACTGCAGATCCATTTAGAAAAGCCTGAGCATCCTTGGATAGATACAGACAGAGAAGGTGGTACACAACAGTGATGTTAGATAAGTGTTGAAGAGAGAGGGCTGCATCTATCAATTATTCATTACATTGGTAATACAGCCTCTCTCCTGCCCCAAATAACATTAGCTGTCCTGGATAGAGGCAGGCAGAGAGACAGAAAATGGTGGTGGGGGTAGTGAAAAGACACTGGAGACACTGAAAGAAAGTTTGACATTACAATAATAAGATGATGAAATTTTTTTATTCCATAGAATTAAAAAAATTGAAATTTCCAGCTTTTTATTTTTATTACATCTTCATTAGTACAGTGCAACTAAATAAAATCTCTTCATTTAACTCATCCCCTTGGGAATGCAGTGTAATTTGGCGGTGCCTGGGGAGCAATGCGGGGTCAAGGGCCTTTTGCTCAGGGAGCATGAGTGGCAGTGGATTCCAAGCTCTACCACCTAACCACTAGGTCGCCACTCCCCCTCTTGTGACCGCTTACTCTGTAGTAGGTTTCTAAACTCAGTGAATCATTGTTTGGTTTATTGATTTCTTACCAAAGTGACTTTTTACAGGTTAGCATTCATTTTATCATGTTCAATTGAATTATGCATGGAAGGATTTAAAGCTGTGGTTCAAAATGTTTCTCAATAACATCTTGATGTCTGCTGTCATTGTCAATAGCAGCAGCCATAAGTACAGGTGGGAGAGAGAGAATCTTTTGTCAACAAGTTTCTCCACATAGTTATCATACCTGCCATCTGTGTGCAGTGCTGAATGCAGCTGTGATGTCAGCAGCATGTGTAAAATCCTTATTTATATTGGGCGGGTCCCAACAAATTTGCCTCTCTTATCAACCATAAAAGCATAAATCACACAACACACACAATAAAACACATCCACTTTTTTATTTGTACAACCAACTTAGTGCTCCTTATTTGAAATCAGCGTAGATCAGGCACAAGGACGGAAATATTTAGACATGTTGTGTCTTTAATTGTAATGGGTAGGGCTTATAGATAAGGAAGAAACATATTCAGTGTCTCAAGAAATTAATTATTGTGGGAAAGTTGGATGTTGGAAACTGGCGCTACCCTATAAGTGCTCTATTTCACACCAGTAAAGGTTCCCTGGGTCTCTAAACAGTCTATCAGTTGAGTGGAAGATGAGTGGAAGGAAACTATGTAGTAGGAAATGAAACTTAAGAAAGGATGCATAGCATCCAGTTTTTAATTGTTGTTCACCGATGTTAGCTTTAAATGTAAATACTGGACATCAGCCCTTTTCACCAATAAAACTCAGAGATATAAAAGGTTCTGTTTTTGTGACAAACAATGAAGAATTATGGCTAAACCACGGCAGGTAAAATGCACCTAACAATTGCATTAGTCTGCATAAATAGTGTGCATAAATCTAGGAAGGTGCTTAAATGCCTCTTTATGTTTAAGACTTTGACATTATTACATGTCAGACTTGTTACTGCAGATTTCATACAATGATATTAGTGGGTGAAACTGACTACTACACTCACTGTAGTAGTCAAGTTTTAATGATTGTTTTTGTTTTATGTTTTTCATAAAAGCAACTAAAAAGCACTTTATTCATATAGAAGTCCCAGTCAGCTCTCTCTCTGTCAGTTGAAGGCAGCATCCTAACGTTTACCAGTCTGTGAAGTGGTATGAATAAAGCTGACGGGATGAGAATAGCATGTAGCTGTCAGAGTGGCTTGGCCTTTAAGAAACTTGTGTTAGCTTAGTTCAGCCTGCCACTATTCTGACAGCTCTGTTTCCAAACGAGAATTCCATTTATTGAAAGCATTCTGAGTGCAGTGTGAGTAATTGCAAAAGACATATTAAATGTGGGGATACTAATCAAAGTGTTAACCTGTCAAATTTAATCCACTTAAAAATCTGATGTCGTGATGAGTGTTTCAGGGTGAAAGACCCTGTCATCTGAATGCAAATTTAAGCATGCGTTTGTCTGAATCTTGACCAATGTGTCAGTTTGTTTCTAAACATTAAGTGAGATCTTTATATCTCTTGGTCTTTGACTCTTACTTTAAATAACATGAGGTGCTTTACACAGTGACTTCTATATTTTTTTATCCTGGGATGGTTGTGAAATTGCTGAGTATTTTCCAACTATTAATGCACTGCACTTCAAATGTGGATACCCTTTAAGCATGTTGTGTAAAAAAAAATACTGGATTTGGTGTGTTTCACTATCCCACTGCTTCACCCCTTGGGTCAATTTAGCATAACAGAACTGAATTATTATTTTTACACAGCATATATAATTTTAATGTAAATTGCTGATTAACAAATATAATCACTATAGGTCAGATCTGGACTGGAATTCAGGCAGCTGGCCCTTTTTTGGCTGAAGCCTGTTTTGTAATTATAAAACCATCTATTACCAGAGGTGGGTACTAACTAGTTACAAGTACTCTGTTACAATTACTTGATTAACCTTTTCACAAACTATTATTTTAGCAGTAATTTTACTAGATGTATATTTTCGTTTAGCAATATTTTAATAAAATATTACAATTCATACTTGAGTAAAATGTTTGGCTACTCCATCCATTGTGCAAAGTGTATATTGGGCGTGCAGGTGGCGCAGTGGTTAGTGTGCACGACCATGTACGGAGGCCTTAGTCCTCCGTACGTGTGCCGCATGTCTCTCCCCCTCTCTCATTACCCTTTTCCTGTCAGCCTACTGTTGAAAAAATGAGACACTAGTGCCGTAAAAACTCATAAAAAATATTTAAAAACAAAAGTGTATATTCATGCTAATGCGTATGTCAAAAAGAGTGCTCTATTGTACACAAGCTTGAACCCAAAGAAGATACATAGTAAGCTGTAAATATTATCACTGGTTTTTTATTAAAAAGAAAATTCGTTTGGAAAAGTGATTCCTCTGCCTTGAATAGTTTTTGTTTAATTACATGATTTGTTTGCTTTACTAAATGTATTAAATGTATTATAGTCTATAAAATCCCATGATTAGCACTTAGCTTTACATTTTTGTCTATCTTTATTGCATAATTTCCAATATCCAATGTTATGATTGGTTCTTCAGTACTTTTTTAACAAGTAGTTTTTTACTCCTTCTTAAATAATTGCTTGGATTAGTATTTTCTAATCTTACTTGGGTAAAAATATGAAGAAGTAGTGCTACTTTCAACTGAGTACAATTTTTGGGTACACTACCTCTGCGTGTAACACATTCAGTAATGTTTTGATGTTGGGCTGGCATTCATGTCACTTCACTCGTCTCTCTTACCGTGGCTCATATCCTTTCCCATATTTTCTTTTGATTTTATCACATCAGTGCTTGGAAATACTTGGTTTAGACCCGGTTTATAATTTCCATTTTTGCTTAATGTTTGATAGACTTTTATGACTTCATATACTGTTGACTAAAAGAGACTAAGAGTTTGTAAGAGCCAAGAAGAAAGGTTAGATGAAAAAAGAAGCCGCTTCCATCACACTAGTGTACAAAAATGTACAGTATCCATTGCAATTACTTTAAACATAAACAACATTACACTTTGTATAATTCATCACACACCAAGTAGCAGATAATCACTTCTGATTCAAATGAACTGTTTCATATATCAACTATTACATTTTCTTATTAACAATGATATAAGGAGAAGTCTGATCAGTAGATCACAAAAAAGTTTGCAAAGTACAAACTTTTTTTTTATCTAACCAAACAAATAGGGTCTTAGTTTTGGACTAAATGTTGGTTATCTATATATCGCTATGATAAAAAAAAAAGTGATTCTTTTGCTGTTTGTTATTTTTTCTCTATTTTCTTCAGAAAAAAGAGTGGCTATGTCTCAGCTGCCAGACCCAGCGACTGTTGTCAGGAGGCGGCCTTGATGAGCCTCCTCTTCCTGTTCCCCATCAGTCGCCGAAGCACCAGCCTTTGAGCTCACCTCATCACCAGACTCCTACCACCCAGCAAAGTCCTCTCCACAAATCTACCACTCAGCAGGGACCCAGACCAGCCCAGCCCCAGACACAAAAAATACAACCTGGAACTGGTGTTAGCGGACCTATGGCTCCCCAGTCTGCTAAACCAGCAACCGATGCTAAATCCACAACACCAGCTGCAGCAAAAGTACCGACCACAGAGGCCCAGAAACAGATGAAACCAACAGAGGAGAAGCCCAAGACAGAACCTGACAACCAAGCCGCCAAAGAGACTAAACCCTCACAAAAGAAAGGAGAACAGATCACTCCAGTAAAGGAAATCAAAAAGCCGAGGCAATATGACGTAAGTTAATTTCTGTTCTTTCCTCTTTAATTTAACGAAAGCTTTTTATAATAAAGTAAGTAAATAAGGTAATGGAATGTTTGAAGACATACAAATAGTATAGACTATTATATGTCACACAGAAAAGCATGTCCGATTCATCCATCCATCCATCCATCCATCCATTTTCTAACGCGCTTATCCCTGCTGAGGTTGCAAGGGGTGCTGGTGCCTATCTTCACCTGTCAATGTGCGAGAGGCTGGTTACACAGGGTGAACATGCAAACTCCATGCAGAAAGACCCCAGGCAGGAATCAAACCCGCTGCTCCACTGTGCAGCCCCATGTCTGATTCATACTTTTATTTATTTCAAATTTACAAAAAAGGACACCTTGTTTTGTCTTAAAAAGAGTGCCTGGAAAAAAGCTAAAAGCTCTGTACAAAAAGCATATATATATATATATAAAAGCAAGTATATGAGCAAGTTTTGCTTACACTGTTAAAGATTATTATTTTTGGAGTTTTGGAGCCCATCATTATTTCTACATAAATAATATTTAATTTTCTTTGTATTCATTCCTTAAAACTAAATAGCATATATTGCAACTGCAACCTTAACGTTTTAAAGCATATTTTATTTCTACTTATTTTTACGCTCAGTAAGATTTTGTTTAAAATTAGAATATTAAACCATCATTAAAAAAGAGAAAATATTCAGAAATGTAGGATTATTGGAAACTACTTATTTGGTTAAAGCTGGTTATCTCAAATTCATAAATACAAGACTGCAAAAAAAAAGATCCAAAAAACACCCTGCACTTTATAGTTTATACACTTCCTTCTGGTTCACACCTTGAATTAATTATAGTGTATAGATAATCCAGGAGAGAAATGGTCTAGTGCTCTACCATTTCATCTACATATGCTGTATTCTCAGTATAACATATTGGGATAGCCATAACTGAAAGATGCTAAATAATAATAGGATCATTAAGCCTCCCCTTACTTTTGTTGTCATTCTAACCCTTTGCGTATATATTGTATGGTGTATTCTTGAAGCCCTATGATCTGATGTGATCTGAGTGTATTTGTATTTGTTTCCCTTTAATTATTCAAAATTCAACCAATAGTCTATACTGATCTCACAAAAATAGTCAAAAAGTCAAAATTGACAAGATCTATTAAATATTTTTTTTATTTGTATGGTTCATAGGTCATTTATATAGCCCAATCCCTGAAATGAAAAGTAAAACTGTTTAGATCTTCTATTAAAAGGAAAGGATTACAGTTTTGTCGTGTTTAATTTACCTAAATAAAGACACTTGGTATTTGTTTTGGTTTTTTTTCTTTTCTAGACACAGTATGAAATACTTTTTTGTGCAAAAGATTTTCATTTTTGACATACTCCTAGTAAAAAAAAAAAACCATAATCCGTTAAGTTGAAAATAAAAACAATTTCCATTGTAAGCAAGCTATGTCAACAACGTTCTTGGTATCTATTATTTGTGAACCAAATGAAACACCTAAACTTCACTAAATCTCATACAATCTTTTTTCTTTCTTTTTTCTGTAGGATACAAAAAACAACAGCACCCATGACTTGTCACGCAGCCCTCAGAGCCTCAGTGATACTGGCTACTCCTCTGATGGGATCTCCAGCTCGCACAGTGAAATTACAGGTCTAATCCAGGAGGAGGAAATGAAGCTGAGCGAAAGGGGCATCATTGGGCGAGGCTCTCCTCCAAGTCCCTCTGAAATCACTAAGCTAGAGAGCTCGATGAGGCCACTGCTAGAGAAGAGCCTCTCGGAGGAAAAGCCAGACAGAAGGGGAAGAAAGCATAGGGACAGAGACTTAGATGACCGAGGGAAGCATCGCCCTCGTTCCCTTTCAATTCCACCAGATGCATATGACTCTGATGAGGAATTAGAGGATATACTGGAAGAAGAAGAAGACGGTGGAGACTGGGAAGGTAAACGAAAAGAAGGAAAGGAAGAAAGAAAAGAAAAAAAGAAGAAGGAAAAGGAAAAAGAGGCAGATCCAACAGAGATGACGGACGAAGAGTTCATGCGAAGACAAATAATGGAGATGAGTGCTGATGAAGACAATGAAGAAGATGAGGAGGAGATTGAGGATGATGAGGAAGATGAAGGTTACGGCTACCAGAAATCGAAGAAAACACATCATAAACACATTCTTTCTGATGCAGGGAAAGAAAAGAGGCGGCTGCAGCACCACTCCAGTAGTTTTGAGGAAGAAACCAAGACCTCTTCTGATGTTTTTAAGGGCTCTGTAGAGGAGGGGGAAGAAGATCTGATGGCATCACAGGGAGGACTGAGACGCTTTAAAACTATTGAACTTAACAACACCAATAGCTACAGCCGAGATATGGAATTGAGCAATGAAAATGATCTAAACCTTGATCGGGAGCCAGAGCTCGAGATGGAGAGCCTAACAGGATCTCCTGAGGAGCGTTCTAGAGGGGACTATTCTTCCACTTTACCCCCAACTTCATCTTCATATGGTTCAGGTCAGTCTCCAACATCTATCTCATCAATGGAGGAAGACAGTGACAGTAGCCCAAGTAGGAGGCAACGATTGGAGGAGGCCAAGCAACAGAGAAAAGCCCGCCACCGTTCTCATGGCCCCCTGCTTCCAACCATTGAAGACTCTTCAGAAGAAGATGAACTAAGAGAGGAAGAGGAACTTCTAAGAGAGCAGGAGAAGATGAGAGAGGTAGAACAGCAAAGAATAAGAAGCACAGCACGGAAAACCAAAAGGGATAAAGAGGAGCTGAGAGCACAACGGCGCAGAGAAAGATCTAAAACACCGCCTAGCAATCTCTCACCGATTGAAGATGCTTCTCCCACAGAGGAACTAAGACAAGCAGCAGAGATGGAAGAGCTTCATCGTTCATCTGCTTCTGAATATTCGCCACAAAGTCTGGACTCTGAGGCTGAGGGGTATGAATCCAAAATCTACAAGTCAGGCAGTGAATACAACCTGCCAACATTTATGTCTCTCTACTCACCTATAGAGAAATCATCCTCAACTACTACCACCACTGCACCATCATCAACCTCCAAACCTCTAAAAAGTGCTGAGGAGGTATATGAGGAAATGATGAGAAAAGCTGAAATGCTGCAAAATCAAGAGAAACTACAGCAACAGCAACATGCACGACATGGGCAATACTATGAGGAAGACATTAATGGACAAAATTATGACGACTATGACTATGAACAAGATCAAACAGGATATGACAATGAAGCAGCAGAAATTGAAAATGACATTTACGAGGAAATCCGACAGACATCTCAGAACATCACAAAGATGCAACAGGCCACTGATGAACAAGTTGAGATTGAAATTGAGACCTCATTTGCAGATAAGCAGCTTTTGGACACAGGCTCAGCCTTTGCCAAACTATTAGAGCAAAGTAATGCTCTGCTAACACCTGGGACAAGTCCCACCCAAATTTCAGCTCCTGTCTCCTTTGCTGAGAGTGGAAGTCGGATACCTGATGTTAGAGTAAGCCAACACTTCACTGCAAAGGATGGACACAAAGACAGAATCAAAAGCCAAGCAGGAAAAAATGGCATAACTCCAACAGTGGCTGCCACCACCATTGCAGCCTATGGAGTTTATGCCAGAGATGCTGTAACTCTTTCCCAAACTGGATCAAGCCACTCTATGACAACTACCCAATCAGAAACCTCACGCAGACACACAGGAAGTCTTGCCACATCATCCGCCACAGTCTCAAGTGTATGTAGCAAGATTGCAGAAATTACTCAGGCTTACAGCCAAAGAGAAGTAATAACCAGAAGGATAGGAGACACAAGAGGTGTTCAAGTGCGAGACAGCTCAACATCATCTGCTGAGAGAGTTATTGAACCACGTTCTCCTAAGTATACAACTTATTACAGGAGCACCAGTCCTCCTCTCTCTCCATCACCACCACCACCGCAAAGTCCTATCCGCTCACCTTCTAGAAAGGCTACTGCTGAGTTCTCCACACAGACCTTCAGCTCAGCACTGGGAATGGAGCCAGCTGGTTCCGGGCTAACATCACCTGTGATAGCTCAGGGAACCCAAACGGCACATCGAACAATTTCCCCACGCCTATATCGACAACAGTCTTCCCAGGAGGCTCCATACTCCCCACCTCCTGTTCCAGCTAGGCCAATGACAGTAAATACTGCAACTTCTCCTTTATCCTCACCTACTCGATTTAGCCGTCAGTCAACTTTTGATAGCTATTCTCCATGTGCAAGCCCCCCAGATACACCACCTTACCAACAATCACCCACACGCAGCTTTTACCGGCCACAAAGAGTGGAGAAGGTAAATGTAGGGACAAGCATGGTTACCACTGCCAGCTTGTACTCCAGAGGGTCTGTTTCTATGGATAATATCTCCCTCTGTAGAATATCTACAGTCCCAGGGACTTCAAGGGTTGAACAGGGCCATATGATTCAAGGTGGTAGTGTTGTAGATCTAAGAACTGCTACCCACTCAGCACCTATTATTATGACTGACCAGGGAATGGATCTTACTTCCTTAGCTACAGAAAGCAGGAAATACCATGGTGGACCAGAAGGCAGCAGGCATTCAACAATCATACAACCCCTAATTATGAATTTAAACACACAGGAGACCACCACACCAACCACTGTGAGTGTCACTGTAGCTGCCTCTATGTTTATGACCCAGCTAAAACAGCCAATGGTTTACGGTGATCCCCATCATAGTCGCATAGATCTAGGCCAGGGCATGGGCTCAGCAGTATGTCTTTCCCAAAACAAATCCCCAATTTCTCCTCCAACTGACCCCTCTATTCCAAAAATCGATGCCAAACTAGAAGATCTTAGCATCCAACAGAGAGAGCTCCAAAAACAACAAGAGAAGCTACAAAAACAGCAGGAGCTCCTTGAACAACAGTTACAACAGCACCATCAGTTGCAACAGCACCAACAACAGGCATCAGTTCTATCCAAGTATAACCTTAGTGGCCAGATCTCACCTTTAACCAAAAAAAATTTGATAGTTAGCCAGACGAGCATTGCGTCTACAGTGGTCAGTGCTGTCTCACCAGTGATTAATCCTGATCTTTATGCCGCTGGTCCTATTGAGCTGAAAGGGAAGTCCAGTCCTCCTGGTTTGATGTCAGGGGGTAAATCCCCACATAGTATGGTTGTACAAATGGATGGGGGACCAGAGCCAGTAAGGGCAGTAACTCAACTTGTGAAGGTAGAAGAAGGACAAGATGCAGTTGATCTCACAGGAGGCCAAATAAAACCTGACCAAACAGCATGTTGTGATGTAGTTTACAGACTGCCATTTGGTGGAAGTTGTGTTGGTGTCTCTGAGAAAGAGGGTATTAGACCTCCATCTGCCCCACCTATTAGTTATGAGGCTGATCATGAACGCCAACCTGGAAGGTACCATGAGTACCCAATGGATGCTCGTAAGGCCTACACATTACCTTTCCCTGGAAGGCTTCAGCCTTCTATGTCTGATACAAACCTTGCTGATGCTGGGCTGCAACCTTACAATTCTAAATATGAACCACAACTTCAGCCATCAGGAGAACTTGTCATGGATTTAACCGCTATGAAACAGAGCTATGGAGGATATATGGGTATGCAATATGGTTCCTATACAGACTTACGTCATGGAGGGGAAATTTCAGCGCAAGCACTGCCAATAAGAAGATATAATTCCTTGTCCAACATTAGCTCAGATTATGGTTATTCTGCTCGGGATATTGCAGGCTTCCAAGAAGCTAACTTGGCTCAGTACAGTGCTACAACTGCAAGGGAAATAAGTCGAATGTGTGCAGCACTTAATTCAATGGATCGATATGGAAGCAACCCGGACTTGATGCAGTTTGGAACCTTAGGTAGAGGTACTGGACCAGGAGCCTCCAGATTTGCAGCAAGTATTGGCTTGAGGCAAAGCCTAATATTTGGACTTGATGGTAAACCAATGTCTCAAAATCAAGCTCTAACAAATCTTATTAATGCCAGGCAGGCTAGTCTAAGAGCCATGTACCCTGCTGCTATTAGGTCCTCTGATGGAATGATTTACTCTACTATTCAGACTCCTATTGCCTCAACTCTTCCCATCACCACCCAGCCTGCTTCTGTACTTCGACCTCTACTGAGAGGAGTCTACAGGCCATATGCTTCTCCTAACATGACGCCAGTGCCCCTGGCTAGTCTCACTAGATTGCCAATTAGCCCAAGAATGCCATTGACTGGACAAGTACCACTCCGCTACCCAGCACCAGGTCTGCTTCAGACTACCTCAGTCACTGTCTTTACCACAACTGCTACATCAACTTCAGCACCAGGAGGAGCCCTTGTGCCTGTGTCTTCAACAGCTACTAGCTCAACACTCCAAGAGGAACCTGTTTATCTTGGTAAAGGTGCCAAAGTAACATCAGTAGATGTCACTTCATTACCAGGAGCTGTGGTCAGTTCGTCTGAATCACAGCAGCAACCAATAAATCTGTCCCAGACACATCTGAACACCCAACAGCAACCGATGACAATGGCTCAGCAGCCACAGCCGCCTCCTGCAGCCCATGCATACCCACCTTCAAGTCCAGCAATAACTCAAGGCTACACCCAATCTGCTGCAGGTCCATCAGTCCCAGCTGGTGGCTTGCCAATTCCATGTGGTCTTCCCCCTTTCCCTCCACCAGGTGCTATGCACAAAGAGGGCGAAACGGAGGCAGAGAGGCTCCACCGACAACAGGAACAACTCCTACAGATGGAGAGGGAGCGTGTTGAGTTAGAGAAACTTCGTCAGCTGCGACTGCAAGAAGAACTTGAGCGCGAAAGAATGGAGCTAAAGTTACATAGGGAGAAGGAGCAAATTCTGGTGCAGAGGGAATTACAAGAGCTGCAGAACATCAAGGATCAGGTATAAGGAGAATTAGGAAATGTGATTAAGAGTTACACAGTGTTAATGCTTTTTTTGTTAGTTTTTGTTTTGTTAGTCATGTTACTTGTGGTATTCTACTGATTTTAAATTTATTTTCATTATTTGAGTGTTTGTCATGCAAAGTGCACCTATTTTTTTCTAATTTATTTGATAAACCAGCAAATGTGTGTATAATGTGTATGCATACTTTTCAGTTCTTTTTAAATTATTTTTCAGTGGATTTTTGTTTTTATTCAAACTGTAACAACCCCTTCAAGTAGTTACTTTATAATTAAAAACTGGTATAACAAAAAAATCCCCATGTAATAATCCTTGATTAGATGTACTGTATGTCAGGAAAATGTATCTATCCTAAATTTCTAGGTCACCTTAAAATGGTGTGAATGCAGTTTTTCTTGAAATGAATCCTTTTACCTAGTGTTACCCCAACATTAACTGGGATCCGTCCGTTATTCTTAATCATGTGTTATAGTGTTTTTAAACTTTAGCAAGATATAGTATGACCACAGAAATATACTGGGACAGCTGAGATTATAGAAGTTGTTTTTTTTGTTTTGTTTTTTTAGAATACCATAACATTTTTTTTTGCTGATTTAGGACAAGTTAAATCTGAAATAACACAGAATACCTTGTCTTACACCAGCCTAGACAGTGTTAAATATTTTCAGGCTTACGAGTGCTACTATTTCTTCCCCACAATAATACCAAATATAAAACATTAGATATGTCAAGTTAAAAACGAAATTATTTACCTGCCCGAATAAATAAAATATTTATAACTGCTTTTATTTTTTATATTTGCAAACTAAACTGAAACCCCTTTGTTTTAAAAATATAATCCCCCTTTTTTTATAATTTTTAAAGAACTACAACTAATCCTAATTTCCCGGCATTAATTAATACAATTTTAATTCACACTGTGGAAATGGGATATAGTCTTTGTGTTTGCATGACTGTTGTATGCATATGTATGTGTTGTATGTCAGTGTTTGTTCTTTATAAAAAAAAAACAAGCAAGTTTTATGATCAATTTGTTCTGTCAAATGTTATGTAAATTAGTGATAATTTTAAGAGCATATTTAAATTTATTTGTTTCTTTGTTAACAATTTTAAATGTATTAGAAAAAACAACACAAACATCTAACATAAGCATTTTCTTCTCTTTATTAGAACAAGCAGTTGAAACTCTTTCAAGTTAACTCTGTTAAACAGGTGAAACCCACAGCCCTCTTAATGAGAATGAACAAGAAAAGGAATGTTTTATTAATACACATCTCATAACATGCAGTTAAAATTAATACCTAACCCTTTTTCTTGCACCAGTCTATTGTTTGAGCTGCGAAGAAAATGCTTCAAATATTTGATATAAGGCTTTTTAGACTGGTAACAATTACCAGCATATGCTGCACTTTGCTTTAGTTGCGCTTCAACTAACTAGGAACCATTCTTATAACTAATCCATCAATACAAGAGCTTCATCTTACATTTGCTTTCAAGAATCTTGCTTTGCAGTTTTGAGACCTACTTCATGGCCTTTTGTATCCCTCTTCTGTTGTCTATTTTCATTGTTGCACCTACACCTTTATTTTCTTTCATTACTTTTTTCTTTACTCTACATTACTGTTCTTCCAGAACATCCAACATGTTTTTTCTGTGTGTGTTTTGTAGGTATTACAGCAGCAGCAGCAAGAACGCGAGAAACAACTTGTACTCCAAAGGGAGCAGTTGGCCCAGCAGAAATCCCAGTTAGACCAAATACAGTCTCTGCAGCAGCAGCTCCAGCAACAGCTACAAGAGCAGAAGCGGCTTAAGACAGCTGCTCAGACTATACAGGTGAAGGAACTGAACAACATTGGAAGTTGGTTTTTAACCTTTGGGTTCCAGACAAACACTTGTTTTAAAATACTTAATTTACAAAATAATCGCTGTAGAAATTGATAATGATATTAAGACGATGCAGGAGAAAGTAAGCAGTGGTTTCCAAATGAATTGTGTAAATAGTAAATAGGATAAAAGTTTTATGCTATCATATTATTTTTTCTGGGTTTTTTTTACTGTTTAATTTTTCAATCATGTTGGAAATAAAACAAAACAATGACAGCTTAAACTCTTCTGGGAAGGCCTTTACAATGTTTTGTTGTATGTTTAAGGGATTTCCAACCATATTTCATGGAAAGTCTTAGTGAGGTCAGACACAAACGTTATATAAAAAACCCTGGCTCCTGTTGGGTCAGGACTGTTTGGGTCAGCTAAAGGTACATATTTTTAATGTCATGCTAGCTCATTTATTTTTAATTGACCACTAGAGCATAGTCGTGTAGGAACAGAAACAGACTGTTCACACAAATTTTTTAAAATATAATTGTTAGAAATTGTCTTCGTAAGAAATCATACAGATAAGCCCACATAATAGTCACTACCCCACCAAAACTATCACTATACAAAAGCCATTCAGGCAAATGGAATTCCACTGAAATCTGCAAAATCCAGACTCCAATATTGGTTTGCTAGACAGAAAAAAATATATTTTTTTACTTAAGAGAAATTACACACATTTCTCTACAGTCCAGTTAGTAGACTCTGTGTTTTTTGCTCCTCAGCACTGTCTGACTCCAATTATTGATTTTAAGTGGTCCTCCATTTTGTTCCCAACACTTAGAATGTGTACTTCTTTGTTGTAACACCACTAAAAGTTGACTGCGGAGTATTTAGTTGAAAGAAGATTTTACAGCTGGACTTAATGCACAAACAGTATCCTATCACAGTACTTTACTAGATTTCAGCCCCTGAGAGCGAACCTTTCTTTCACAAATGTTTTTTAGAAGCCACCTGCAGGCCCAGGTAAGGTTTACACATGTGATCATTTAAGTGGTTTGAAGACCTGAATTCAATGATTTCTTTTGCTATAGTGTATCTGAAGATTACTTTTCCATATTCCAGTTTTTAAATTTTTTTTTGAATGACTGTGACTTGGATGACTGGGAATCCTTAGCATATTTTTCCATATCTTCCTAATGGACATAGATATTGAGAACAGAGCCAGATATTTTGGATGTAATTTTGCAAGTGACATTTTTAGTGTTGCTTGTGAGTATTTTCTTTAAATAATGTTTACTGATTGCATTTATTTGTGGGAATCATAATATCGGGAAAGAGAAAAAGTCAAAACCCTTTTGGTAATGAGTGATTGTTGACAGCTCTAATCCATTCACATTTCTCAACAGCTGGATATGACAGGACAGCCACTGCATCCCTACATAGACTCTCAGATGAGCTCTCGCTCCCTCCCCAACTCTTCCTCAGAGATATGTCTAAGGAGTGTAGATGAACAGATGGAAGCCAGAGCTGGTATGAGGAAACATAGCTCCTTGAGCAGGCTGACCCGCGACACAACTGATGGAGATGGTGTGGTTTTCTATGGCTCCCCTCGCAGAATTGTGGATAGTTGTGTACAGACTGATGACGAAGATGGAGAGGAGAGGTAACAATTTTACTTTGCTTTTGAAGTGAGAGATGGAACACTCTCCTGGGCTATGAGTATGTAGGTGGTATAATGTAACAATGAAGTGCATCCAACCTCCCAACCTCACATTTTCATCCAGCTGTAGTGGGAAGATTGTCGTCTTCCACAAGCAAACATACTAATACCCATATTGCACCTTGTGTGTCGATGACTGAAGACAGTGTGCCATTTTAAGTCATTTATGGTTTTCCGTCCTTCACATCTAATGCAGTACACACAATATGACCTGATGCAGAAATAGATACCAATATAATTTGGACATCTCAAAAATTCAATACCAGAGTATTGCAACTTTAAGATACCACACAAAAAGCCCATTGACTCTATTTCTACGGTATCAACAAAACCACTACATCGGTTTCACTTCAGATACCCAATAATATCATTACTTGATCTCATCCATTAGAATGCAGGCACTCTATCTGCACCATAATTTGAAAAATAAACTGTGATTTGTCATTGCTGCCACAGTTAATTGAGGAGGTAATTTGTTACTCAGTGTCATACATAGTGTTCATACATAGCAGATTGTATGACTAGTGTTATATCTAAGGAGCGTACACTGACTCGAGCATAAATGCTTATGGATTTTTCTCTACAACACCAGGTACATGATGCGTCATCGCACCAGGAGGCGCGGTCGCAGCGTTGACTGCTCCGTTCAAACAGATGACGACGAGGATAAGGCTGAAACAGAGCATCCGGTTCGCAGAAGACGCTCTCGGTTCTCCCGCCACACTGAATCCGCTGCAACTGGCACGAGCACTGCTTCAACTACCACCTCAGCAACAGACACCAAAGCTGAATCATCCAAGATAGTTTCCTCCAGCATTGCAGTCCAGACCATCAGGGAAGTGTCCTGTCAGACAGAAGTTGAGCACCTAGGAAGAGTCTCCCCAGCAATTCATGTGACATTACCAGACCCCAATAAAGTCGAGATTGTGCACTACATCTCTGGACCAGAGCGAACTCAAAAAGGACAATCTCTTGCCTGCCAGACTGACCCAGAGGGGCAGTCACAGGGTGTTGTAGCTCCACAGCTCAGTGTGCCAACTACGGTCAGTCCATATTCTTCCTCTACCAGTACCGGAACATTACCATCTAGTTCCACTGACCTTCACAACCAGCAGCGCCAGCAGCAACATGTGGCAGCAAATGCAGCAAAATTTGAGCGGCGCCGACCCGACCCATTAGACATTAACTACCAGCCTCACAACCACCTCCACAACGAGTCCATTTCCAGCATCATCAGGCAGCAGCAGACTGCTCCAAAATCTCCACAAGTCCTCTACTCCCCTGTCTCACCGGTGTCTCCACACCGTCTGCTGGAGACCTCTCTGTCAAGTGACAGACTAAACAAGGCCCACGTCACTCCTCAGCAGAAGTCTTACACAGCCGAATCTCCCCAGCGACACCCATCTGTGCCCCGACCTATCAAAAGCACGCATAGGTCAATGTCTGACCCCAAATCCCTCAGTCCGACCACAGAGGAGCATGCCAAGGCCAGACTGTCCCTCTATCAACAACAAGCTCTCCAGAACCAGGTAAAGTTACTTAAACTGATCTGATGCTCTGAAAAACAGCAGGATTAACTCCTAAAAAATTATTAGATGAGAAATCTTGCTCATATGCTTTTATAGGGAAAAACTCCTTCATCAGGTTTTTAAAGAACTGACGTACTGCATTTGGTTTTAGATGGCAGTTTATTTACGAGTATATCAGCCTAGTTTTTCTATCATTTCAAGTCAGTTCCAATTATGATCTAACAAAATGGGGACACCGCTTGGGATCAAAAATCAATATTTTTGGGTCTTGATTCTCTCTACATGTAGACTAAAAAACAACTAAATTCTTTAAAAATCAGACAATGTGATTTTCTGGATTTTTTTTTCTCATTTTGTCTCATAGTTGAGGTATATCTATGATGAAAATTACCGGCCTCTCTCATCTTTTTAAGTGGGAGAACTTGCACTATTTTTGGCTGACTAAATACTTTTTTGCCCCACTGTAAATCTGTACAGCACAGAATTGTATGACAGCTAACACTAATTTTCTTCTTTATGTATGTCTTCTAACACAAACTTCACTCTTGTTTCCTGTTGTCTTTGTTTGTCTATATGTGTCTCCTTTGTCAACCTTGTTTTCTTGTTGCATCCTTTCTTGGATTCCTCTATTTCTTGACCCTTTTCTTCATTTGAGGTTTCCTCCTTTCTTTTTCTTTCACTTTTTTGGAAAATGTCTGTGCATATTTCTCTTTTTATCCGCGCCATGCTTCCTTACTCATAAAATTGGCTAAAACATTCTTGGATCTGTTTTCTTTTGTATAAATTCTGATTTTACTTTTTTTTTTTTTCTTTTCTTTATTTGGTACCTCTTTTACCTCTCATTTTTCCCAAACTTTATTCCAATTCTCTTAACATGGTTTATTTAATTTTGCTTCCTTATTTAATTTCTCATCTTGCTGCTTTGTGTCCCTTCTCTTGTATTTTGTTTTTTATCATCCATCAACCATTCTCTATTAATGGGAAAAACCTGTTATTCATGATTTTATTTATTCCTCAATTAACTTTCTCACGGTTGTATCTCATCAACTTTCCCCTGACCATACTGTTATTTTCCCTTCAAATGCTGTCCATGTTTTTTTACCCTCCACACATTTTCCCACTTTTCCTTCCCCTTCCTGCCTTTCTCTCTCTCTCTCTCCAGCTTGCAGCCTTGCAGCAGAGCTCTTTGCTTCGGAAGGTGAAGCGAACCCTGCCCAGCCCTCCTCCAGATGAGACTGCTACCTCAGCTCACTTGACCATGATGACACCTGCCCAACAACAGATCTACCTGTCCTCTGTGCCCAGCCTCAAGCCCAGCTCAAGGTCTGGCCTAGCCGCTAAAGCCAGCCTCCTCAAAGATCTCACCCACGAGCTGAAGGCTGTGGAGCAAGAGTCTACCAAGCTTAGAAAGCAACAAGCTGAACTGGAGGAGGAAGAGAAAGAGATTGATGCTAAACTGAGATACTTAGAACTGGGAATTCATCAGAGAAAAGAGACTTTGGTGAAGGAGAGAGAAAGAAGGGATATTGCCTACCTGAGATGTATGGGTGATACCAGAGACTATATGTCTGACAGTGAGTTGAATAACTTGCGTTTAGCAGCTGCTGCTGCATCACATGAGACAAATGGGCTACTAACAACCAGACCAAGCACTGCTCCACTAAGCCAGTTTACCAGTGACCTAAATACAGCAGCTCAGTACCCACCAACCTCATCTTTCCTCTCCTGTCAATATCCCCAGAGTCAACCAGCAGCACCATCCCAGCAATCAAGTTTGTCATACCAGTCATCTACATTCAATCAGCCTCCTTACCCAACGGTGTCACAGTCACAGGCACTGCCACAGCCCATGACCCTTCAGAGCCATGCCCCTCCTCCTGGACCTACCTATCAACCTCAAACATCCTATCCCTCTCACACCTACCCACAAGCTCAGCCCCCATACCCCCAAACAGATTTGGGGTTACCATCTGCGCCTCAACCTCAGCCTCCAGCTGGGCCTACGGGTTTTGGTCATGCACCACCTGGACAGCCACCATACCCCACCCACAGCTCACCTTATCCCAGTGCTGTGTCCCCCTACCCCACCCAAACGACCCCATACCCTGGGCAGCCCCAAGCTGATATCCTGACAGTTCACCCTGGAAGACCTAGACAGACATCACTTGCTGAACTTGAGCATAAGATGCCAACCAACTATGAGACTATCAGCAACCCAACAGTTGTGGTCACTACTACAGCCCAAGATGCTACGTTTTCATGTGCAGCCCCAGCCTATGGCCCATACACAGGAACAACAACTCTGGCAAGCTCCTATGGGCCATATGGATCTGCAACTGTTTCTAACAGTTATAGTGGTTACTCCATTGTGCCTCCAAGCACTTATGGTCCATATACAACAACACCAGCTGGTTCATATGGCCAGTACACAACAACTACAGCTAATACATATGGCTACACAACTACCACAGCCAGTTCTTATGGACAATATACTTCAACTGTTTCCAATGCCTATGGGCACCCTGTAGATAGTCCTTCGACATACAGCACAGCAGAAGGGATGTACGGAGCTCCTGGTTTAGAACAAAACATTCCAAGAAACTATATGATGATTGATGACGTAAGCGAGCTGACGGCAAAGGATGGGCTGGGCACGACAGCAGGGGACATGATGCATCATGGCAGTAGCGGGCGTTACCCCGGTGACATCCATGGCCATAGCAGCACAACTGGCAGTACGACGCGTGGGGGAACTGGCAGCTCCCCCTACGGCAGGGCACCTGAGGAGGAAGCAGCGATGCAGGATGAGCTGTACGACCACCACGGCAGGGGTAAGAGCAGCTACAGGCATGGACCTCTACGGGGCAGCAGCAGCGTGAGCGCTAGCTTGGGTGGGGGATCCCCCTATTTCTATGACTACGACTACAAACTTACTGGCATCCGCTCCGGGGTACAAAAATCTTTGGCATCCTCCAGAAGCCTTCTCGCTCCTGCTGTCATGTCCTCCAAGCGTAGCAGCAAGCACAGGAAGTTGGGGACTATGGAGCAGAAAATTTCAAAGTTTTCCCCCATAGAGGAGGCTCGAGATGTGGAAGCAGATCTGGCCTCCTATTCTACAGGTGAGGCTTACCCCTCATCCCACGTTCGAGGGCGACAGCTGATTGAGGATTATGGCTTCAAAAGGAGTGCTTTCAATGGCACCAGTGGCACAACTCATGGAAGTCGATACTATGGTATGACTGTGGATGAGGACGATCAGATTTACTACACTTCCTCTGGCCGCTCCCGTTCCCATGGCTATGGCATGGACAAGATCTCAGCCAGAGATTATCATAATTATCGAAGCAGATCCTACGAGAGAGATGACCGTTCCTACCGTTCTGGCTACAGAGGACGCCATCCAACTCGGCAGTACTCTGAGGAGGAGAATCCATTCAGCCCTTTAGGGAAATTGACGAGTTCTGGGAGATCTTCAAGCTTAGGTCGTGACCCGTATGACAGTCACAACAGTAGATATTATTACTATTATGGCAATTATGGTTCCAGTCACTCGCTGCCAGATGTTCAAGACCATATAAGGGACCTTCCACGGACACATGTCTACAAATCGGATGATACGTACATTATTGATGATTATCATTGTGCGGTATCGGACAGTGAAGGTAATTGTGGGAGCTACATTCCCACAGTCTCACTACCTACTACTGCTCCCACCGTTTATCTAAACGTCCCCCACCCACCCAGAAGCTAGGATTAGAGATATGACAAAAAAGCAAAGGACACAGATAGCCGTTGCATGCCAGTATTTTCGTCACCCAGAGAGTTACTTGGAAACTCTGAGTCGTGGACTGCTGTCTGTCTGTGCCTGTCTGTCCGTCCTTCCGCCTGTTCGTCCAGTCGTTTCTTTATCCGACACTCGCATGGTTCTTCAGCGTGGTCGTCTTTGTCTTCACAACTCTGACTGACTTGAGAGGTCTTTGCACGATGGCAATATTTTTTCTTCAACAAGTTATTGGCTCTGTTGTGTTGTTAATGGGTTTTTTTATTATTTAAGAGATATATGTCAACACTGCAAAAATTTTGTCTAAACAAAATGTTCTATCTAGAATCAAAATTGAACCTTGAATGCTTTATTTCAGTCTTCCATCAATACTAACTATGCAAGGAGAAAGATCCAAACTACTGGAAAGTTCTTTCTTGCATTCAGTTAGCGGCTAAATCTTAAAACAAACTTCTTGTCTACCTGACAGTTTTGCAGTGTTTATGATGTCATGTTTAACTTGTGTTTTATTCTGTGCAGTAAATATGTGCATGAGTGTAAAACTTTACTTTTTGCCTTTCTTTCTGTGTCTTCCCCTACCTACTTTCTTTTTGCATGCGGTTTGTCTTCCTTTTGCCCTTTTCCTTCTTACAGCCTGCATGCCGCTCTCTCCAAACGACATGGAGATTGATTGTGATCTGCTCTCGGTTTCCAAAGCCTACCATCTGGGCCAGGAAGAAACTGACTGGTTTGAGAAACCACGCTCCAGTTCTCGACACTATGGCAGCAGCCACTCTGGAAGGAGTCGGCATGGTATAAAGCACACCTACCATGATTATGATGAACCTCCTGAGGAGGATCTGTGGCCGCAGGATGAGTACAGTCATGGCGGTCGGCACTCATCATCACGTGACCACAGGCACCATGGCAGTTCTAGCCGCCACTCTTCCACCCGTCACTCAGATGAGCCGAGATCCTCAAGGTCATCTAAGGGGCATCCGAAAGATCCATCTATGCGCCATGACCCCTCAGGACGTTCTTCATCATCAGGAAGGCGTGGTGAGTCCAGGTCTGGAGGGTATCACTCTTCAGACTACTCCAGGGATCCTTCTGGACATCATCATGGCCAAAGATCTTCAAGGCAGGGAGATCCACACAGGTCCTCACGCAGCAAGTCCCAGGGCCAAGTAGACATGCAGGGACAACAACCAGGTAAATCTTTAAATCTGCTAATTTCAGTCAACTTGATTATATTAGATTGAGCAAGCAAGCACTTGCTCAATGCAGAACAGCTCAGTAATCAGGAAGAGAGGGGCAGAGGAGCAAAAACATCAAGCAGCTTAACTTTCTTTAAGCTGTTTGTAGCAAAGTGTTTTTATATCGACCAGATTTTGGCCGATCTCAATTAATGATTAAAATCGGCTTCATTAATCAGTCTGGCTCTAATTTTGGTCCTGATATGTGATGCTGATTTTCGGGGCTGATTATTTAAGCCCACATAGCCTTTTTTTAACTCCATTGCTTTTTCATCTTCCATTTACGTAATAATGACACAATGATTCAATGATTCATGATGATGAAATAGGTAAGCCAAAACCTTAAACCAATGAAAAAAAAACATTTTATTGGTGGGTTTCCAGAGGGAATAGCAATGCAGGTCCCTCAAGACATGATTGCTGAATGCACAATTAAATCAGCCAATGCATGAATGTATTTCCCAATATTGATCCAAGAAAAAAACTCCAATATCAGCCAAAAATACCCGCTGGTTGATGCGTCAGTCTATCTCTAATTCTTTTCTTTCCATTATATTTATGTGTTTTTCATATCTCACAGTTAATTTTTAAGGTCCCAGTTGGAAGTGTGATCTCTCAGGGTCTATTTTATTTCAGACTTTCTTTGCTTGACAAAATCTCTTACTTGTACTCATTATCTTCTGCTTTATCTGGGACTGGGTGGAATGGGCAGCATTCTCAGCTGGGACAGTTGACTTCCCTTGCTTTAGAGATCTATGCCAGCTTCTCTTAGAGAATGATGTCCAGGGTGTTCTGGGAGCTTCAAGGGGGCATCTACAACAGATTCTCAAGCCACCTCAATTGATTCTTTCAGATGTGAAGGAGCAGCAGCTCCATCTCAAACAGCTCTTTGATGGCCAAGCTCCTACCCTATCTCTAAGGGAGTGCCAAGCCACCCTGCAGCGGGAAGCTCTATTCAGCCAATGATATTTTGATCTTGTTCTTTAAGTCATGACCCTGATATCATGTTTAATGATTAAGTTAGGAGAAGCAAACAGCAAATTGAGGGCTTCATCTTTAGTCTTTGTGCCTGCGTTACAGGGGCAGCGGCACTGATTTGTCCGATCTGATACTTGACCTTCTCCACTTAAGGCAGGAAACCCCAAATTAAGAGCATAATTTGATGCATATAATATCATCAAGAAGACTAACCTCAGCAAAATGTATTGCAATCAAAGCACAAAATATATATAAAAGAGGTGCATGTAAACCACAATATGCTCCTTAATGTTTTATCTCTCAGTTTAATCCTATCGGTCTTACAATGAGAAATTTTGAATTCAGAAATCCCAAATGCATAAGCTAATACATTGCAGGACCCAGGATCCCATGATAATACCCTATTTATGATTTAAGAGGACAAAATGACCATAAAGGGGGGTTATTGGCTGCACTTTTATTTTATAACTAAAATGGGCTACAGAATCCACTGGACTGCTTTGTACCATAACATTTAAGCGCCCTCCTGGAAAATTTGTTTTGGTTTGTTTTTATGTTAACATCTGGTGTATAAATTCATCATCTTTTTATAGAATAAAGAGAACATTAAATATGGAGAGGCCTTTGAAGATAATGTACACCCTAAAATCCCTCTTGCCAAGAGAATCTAAAGTATAAAAGGCCAGAAAATCTTGCAAACATTGAAAAATAAGATATGCTTCTTCACACTTTCTCTCAAAGGTGCAACTATTGCTTTTAAAACCTCTAAGTTGCTGTATACCATCTTTAGGGTCTCTCATTGTTTTGTTTTTGTAAAAAACTGCTTGATGGCTTATCATTTCTTAAAAATGCAAGCCCTGTTAAATTAGGTAATTGCAATAGAATATGTGTAAAAACAAGAAACAGAAGATAACTGATTACAATTCCTTGACATTTTGACTTTTTTGACAAACCAATAGAATACATGGGAATATGTAAATCTATATGAAGCCTTTTCCCGGATGCTTACAATCTAGAACAGCCACCAAAGTTAACACTTTTCCAAAACTTTAACTTAATGAGTTTAGGAAGTAGATTACTGTTGGAAAAACCTTTAAAAACTCTGCCTTATTGTTGACAATACTGGATAGATAAGAAAATAAATCATGCTAGAACCAATGCACAGGGAAGACCTTTGCAGTGTTTTGAATGTGCTATGATCTGCTCTCTGATCCTAGAAAAGGTCCATGTTCTGAAGTAATATTTAATAAATTTTACTTAATTCAGGTTAATTGTATTTCCTCTATCCCCCAGAGATCAATACTTTTTAATTAACAATATTGAGTATAACATTTTGTTTATGCTGAAGGCAGCATCATGGATATGTTCTTTAGCAGGTTATTGCTTATTGTATTCTTAGACCTTCTGCTTTTGCTCATTTGCTTATGATATAAGTAATATAAACCCTATACTGTCCATGAAATGTTGCTTTAGTTTGGCAAGAGAAAGCCTCACAAAGTGATTTTTTACTGATTTATGACTGACTGACTTGATAAGTAAGACATAGACCATCTTTTTGGTGTTCGATTTTTTAATTTAATTACTCTTTTTATAGTAAGAGGAATCAGTTTCTGAGTAGGTTTGCTTTAAAGAAAACTCTACTTTTTTACCTCTATATAGGCTCCAGGTCTGGCAGTGGTTCAGGGAGAGCTCAGGGCTCTGCTGGTGGGCCCCCAGGATCAGGACGACAGGGAGGCCCCGGGTCCCAGACAGATGGGACCCAAGGACAGAGGACTCAGCTCCAACAACAGGCCCAGACATCTGCAGTCAGACCAGGACAACCTGGTACAACAGCAACCACAGGCCTCCAGCAGCAGACCCCAACCCAAGGTCAAGGCATGGGAATGGGCATGGGAATGGGTCAGGCCCAGGCAAAGCCGGGACAAATGGGACCAGCTGGCGGGCCCATGGGGCAGGCTAGGCCAACAAGTGCAGCAGGAGCCACACCGTCGACTATGGTGGGTAGTACAAAAAAAGTAGTCAAATGCACAATTCTCACTTATGAACATAGTTAGCTTTTTCCCGTCATTTATTGTTTTCCAGGGGAGTTACAACAAACAGAATGTTGTGTCTAATCACCTATGATGAGTTTTTGTTAAAGCGTTGGCCTGTTAAAAAATGTTTAAACAACTTCATCTTCTTTTTTGTTACTATGAAGGCTGTAAGAATAGAATAAAAAAGTTTATTTATAAATGACACTGGATGGCAAAAGCGACCTCAGAGTATAGGGTAAGCAGTTGCTGTAAAGGTTGAAAGTAATGTAGGTAAAAAAGCAAACTTGGGTTTACTCAGTCCAACCTTCCTGTTATCAGCTGAAAGTATGCTTCTCTCTCTCGGATGAACTTCTCAAATAACTCAACATGCAAAAAATTGTTTCTTTTTAGCATACATTTTTCCAGCTCTGTGCTTTCCCAGTCCCATTCAAAGCACTGCGCTGATAGAGAAAATCGTTGTGTCTTAGTAAGTCAAAGCTTTGAGGCGTCAAAGTAGGTTATTGTCAAATAATCTTTTGAAAACAATAATGCAATCTTTATTTGAAAATAAAAGAAAACTTTTCTTATATCAAGTAGGTTTTTTTGCAAGCTTAAATTACTTGTATTTGTTATTTAATTAGGTATATATATATATTTTTGTTTTGCCATCTGATCTAGAAAACTATTTATCTTCAGTCATTCACTCCTAAATTTTAGTCTGCTAATGATTTTCCCCTTTTTCTGTCCTTCTGTTTGTCACTATGTTGCCTTCGAAAAGCGTTTTTGCAGACCACACCCTGTCCTCTTTCAGAGTTTATTGAAATTCTGATGTGCGTCTGCTCGCAGGCCTTATCTAACACCTTCATTAACACAGAGGAAACTGATAACCAATGGGGCTGATTCACTGTCTGCTAGACGCCCAAGAAACTGGCGCTTAAAGATTTGCAAAAATCTATTCCTGTCTTTAATCCATCAGCCCTTTTAAAACTATTTCTCGGGAGAAGCGTGAGGTTGTGATGATAGTCATTGATTTTAGCTTCAGTAGGTGATCATATGAATTTGTTCTGTTCACAGAAGGCCATGTTAGTTCTTACCAATCCCAAAATAGTCATGATGTGGTTCCACCACTAAATCTTGTATTTTTCATTTCATTTTATGCTTGAATTTCAGATGAAAATGGCCCAAAAGTTTAGACAGAAAACCCATCCATCCATTTTTCATCACGCTTATCCCAAGCGGGGTAGTGAGGGGTGCTGGTGTCTATCTCCAGCGGTCCACAGGCGAGAGGCAGGGTACAATCTCCAGCGGTCCACGGGCGAGAGGCAGGGTACACCCTGGACAGGTCGCCAGTCCATCGCAGGGCAACACAGAAACAAACAGGACAAACAATCAGTCACGCACACACTCACACCTAAGGACAATTTAGAGAAGCCAATTATACTTACAGTCATGTTGCTTTTGGACTGTGGGAGGAAGGCGGAGTACCCAGAGAGATAGACAGGAAACCAAAATCCTAAAATAGGATTTTTTATTTAGATTTAAGAATATGTAAAATTTTATTTCTCTTTTGGATCCGTAAAGTATTTTAAAATGAATTGCAATTATTGATAATTCGGTAAAGTAGCTGTATTAAATTAAAACTCTGTATGCTGCAAATTGCCTTATAGGGCTTCACAAATGAGGTGCCACTGCCTGCGGCACCTCAAGATTAATGGCAAGATTAATGGCAATTATTTTTTTTTTCATTCTTTTCATCCACTTTCCCAGATTATCCACATTTTTAAGTATAAAGTGTGTTTCTTCAGTTACATTATTGTGGTTCACAAAAGCAAACATGCTGCAAAAAACCAAAACACACCACAGACACAAGTAATACAAACTCTTAAAACACATAAGGACCAAAACCAAGTGCAACAAAAATATTATAGAAATACAGAAAATAGGAGCAAAAGGAAAGTGCTAGAAAAAAATCTAAATCTAAGTAAGTAATTTTGTCTCAAATTAAGTGCATTTGTTCATGAATTGAGAAGGTAAGTGAGATACTTTGCCAATGGAACAAGAAAATTTGGATTTAAAATATAAAACAAATGTATTGTCTTATTATCTAATTATCTTATTTTAGGAAAAGAAATACTCATTCAATTTACAGATAATCTTATCTACATATTCAAGGGTAAATACAATTAATTTAAGAGATATTGACTTATTTCAAGATTATTTTTGCAGTGAAGCTCACCATTAAAAGAACAAGTGTACCATTCGATTAGTGCAAAATGGTAAGATACGATGTGATACTTGAGCCAAAGCGGACATGCGTGTAAGTGGTGTCCGGATAGGGTTGGCATTGAGGAAGGAGCTAAAAGAGGAAGCCAGTACGATATTCCTTTGCACAGCATAGGAGCTATAAGGTTTCCCATGGTTCTTTGTGTGACAGTATGCATAGGAACGTACTGTATAGGGTAAAGTATTACAACCACTTATTTAAAAAAAGATTAAACTTTTCTGTCTTTCATCGAACTATTTTTTAAAGATCGCATTAATGGATTGATGGTCTTAGATAAAGTTTACAGCTTATTTTATTTCTTATTTATATTATTATATTCAGTGATGGGCAGTAGCGCCGCTACATGTAGCGAAGCTATTAGTTTAACTACATTTTCCAGTAGCTTGACCGTAGCGTCGCTGCTTTATTTATCAAGTAACTTTCCTGTAGCGACGTTATTGTTTTGATCAAGTAGCGACGTAGCGTCCACAAACGCTACAAAATCCAGGGCAAAACTAAGAAATGAAACCAGGTTTTCTATTTTGAAACAACAATCAGCCACAAAACTACTGTAAATAGCAGTTTCAGCTGACGCTCTTATAAGTGGCGTAGTAGCACAGGCACACTCAGAAGGGTTAAACAAGCGCACCCTTTCCGAGGCTTTCGTTCTATTGGCTGGAAAGGTTGCTAGGCAACGATCCAACTGCTGTCTGAGAGCAAAACAAATCCGCAAGCAGAGCCTACGGGTTTGCGAGTGTAACAGAGCGCGGTTTGTGCGCGAAGAGAAGGAGGCAAGCGAGAGGAGAAAATATCTGTGCAAGAAGCATTAAATCTGAGAGAAGAAACAAAGTTTTGAGTGTGAGCATTATAAGTTTTGAGAGCAAGAAGATGAAATACTTTTCTCTAATTGAAGTTATGTGCTCTTGCATTATGGCAGGATAATTCTCCCATATCTATGTGCCACTACTCTAATTAGAGAGCAGTAGTGAAACTTCCATATTGTATTTTCATGGCCTAGTTTACCTGACAGGATGTTTACATAAATCTGTTTTTAGGCTGTGCACAGATAAGATTTTTTATGGAGGAACAGCTCTACCGTATATAAAATAAATACATAAATAAATAAATGCTCAATAAATAAATAAATAAGCATTCAATTAATTGCCTCCAAAAATACAATGAATAAATATGTAGGTAGAAATTAAATTATATGGTGAGACATATATATATATGTATCTCTTAATTAGCTTCTTTATTTTTTCACCTTCTTTTGTAAACAGTTTTGTTTGTTACTTGAATCAACTGTTTAATTGAGGTCTTTTGTAGGGTTTTGTTTTCCCTAGAGATGTCCATTGAATGCAAACTCATAGCCATGTCTCGGTGTGTAGAACACTACACAGTACCTTTAATTTGGTTCTAATAACAGCAGATTGTTTACTAGTTTGTCTACTAGTAATTACTTTAGTTTTTATTTTAATCTGCTGATCATAAAGCAATGTTTACACTGTGTTATGTCATTGGCTGATCTTTAATAAATATTTTAACCAGTGCATCAGACTCATTTTGAATTGACATTAGGTTGGTACAACGTTAAGTAGCTTCTGATGTAGTTAAGCTACTTTTAACACATTAGTGTAACTTAGCTTGCTATAATTCTTTAGGTGGTAGCTGTTGTGTAGTGAAGCTTAATTTATTGTTGAGTAGCTGATAGCTTAGCTCACTACACTGGACAAGTAGCTTGCCCAACACTGATTATATTCAGCATCTTTTGCTTTTCTCGCATTTTCTGGGATTGCAGCATTTTTCCTTGCAGGGTTTTTCTTTTGCATTCTTTTTTGCCTTGATGTGTTTGCATCAGTCATTATGTATGTCCACTAGCTGCACATTTGTATATCAGCTGCCATAGTATGTCTCCTGCATCATTACAGATATACGATGGAGGATGGAAAAAAACATCATTGACAGTCATGTTGTATAGATAGATTTTTATGTGATGTAAAATAAGGTCAGTACTGACTCAGGCCCACATCATTTTATGGGATCAAAAATTAGCACTACAGTTTTAAAATAATTTGATATTTAATATGTCTAAACAAAATGTATAAAGTGGAGGACAACTTTCCTGTGCACTTGAAAGACACCATTAAATAAAATTCAACTTAAAAGCTCTTATTGTTGCATAATTTGGATTGTAAAGTGGGAGCAAAAGGTTGTGCAACATTTTGACCATTTTGATTCTTTTGTTATTAAGCTGCTTCCTGCACAGATACTCCTGTTAAAATCACAACTGACATTTGTAGAAAAGCAGAAGAGAAGATAGAAAGTAGATTTTTTTTAACTAACTTGGCCCAAATGCTGTATTTTGCTGTAAAAAACCTCTCCGGTTAAAGATGGAGGTTATAACTCTTACTGTCTGTTTATTATTTTTCCAGCTTTAATTTGATTTCTTTCAAAAAATAAAGTTGTCCTTTTCTATATTTGATATCTAGATAACATTTTTTTAGATGCTATGGTAAATTCTGTACAATAATTATTCAAATTAGTCTTAGAATCTGGGAGATCTGATATTTCACAGCCGAAATGTTAGAGTGACACTAAACAGCCATGAGACTCCCCATCCATGCAAGTCAGCTTTCAGTGCGCTTTGACAGCTCGACAAAAGAATGTCTTTCTCTCCTCTCTGCTGTGTCCGATTCCGTTTTTTTATTTTTATTATTTCTTTCTGTCTTGTGTTGTCATTGTCTAATTACTGCCTTGTTGTCTTATTCAGGTTTTTGTGATAGCAGATGAATACTGGATCCCTATGATTTCCATCTGTCACCCACATCCAGATTACATAACACACCCTCTCTCCTATAGTCCTCCATATAAGAGGTATTTGTGGTTAAATGGAGCTAAACGCAGCTAAATTTGTCTTTCCTTCCATCTGCAGATGAAGATCGACACACCTCCAGCGACAGCGATTGGGGCGAAAGCGGCGCCTGTCATGGCCTCAAAAGCCGGCCAGCCCCCACTCACAGGCATAGGTGATTATTAATCACAACACAGACCGACACACATTCCCACCATTCAGCTTTTGTTATCCATTATGTGGTAGATTGGTAGATGCTTTGTTTAGTAAATTTGCATAAATTATTATTTGGTAGCAAACACCCTTATGTATCACATAAATAACAGTAACAAATTAACAAATTTAATTCAATTCAGATGTTATTTTATGTCATCTGGTTGTGAGTAACTGAATGGTTATTAGACTCAAGAGTTAGGCTAATCTCACGACGGGGATTATATTAAACTAAAACTTGAACATCATTTGAAAGGCACCATTAAATGTTTGATTTTTTTTTAATCAGTAAATTAAAAAAATTTATTTCTTACCTATTAAAATCAACTTAACACCTTTAAAAGTTATCAAGTATTGAAATGTTTTGAGCCCCAAATAAATCATGATATATAGATGTGGGAATATTCCCCAGCAATCCCAAGTAAAGATACTGTATCTGTAACATCTGTATTTTTCTGACACCTTTAAACTACAGCTTTGACTTGCTTTTTTATGAACAGCGCACACAAGCACAGGCAAGCAAGATCCTCTTAAGATGATTAATTAAAACACTTTTATCAATAATTAATAATGCACAATAAACTAATCCTTTAAAATTCTGCAATACTTTCTGAAACATATAAACATTTGTACATAGAGGAGAATGTACAAAGGGTACATTGGAGAATTACAATGATCTCCTGTTTGATTAAAAAAAAATAGGACACTATGATAAATAATTTTTCCCTGAAGTGTAAACAAACAGCCCTGTTATTCTCTAATCTGTTTCAACCATTTTCATTTTTGTTTTCTGGTCCAACGATGTGCCATATTCAGTAAATAATACACAGCCTCCACTTTCACCACCACTGAACCCTTCCTGCTCGGGTCGTCCTCTGTCCCTTGTCTCTACCTTTATTATTTCTGCCCCTCATCCTCTGTCTTTCTGTTCAGGCTCTAAAGCGGCTCCTAGACCCGGGGGTATCGGCAGTGCAGCAGCAGGTCAGCCTGGCATGGAGGGGGAAGGCATGTTTTCCAAGATCCTGCCTGGAAGCGCTGCTGAGCAGGCCGGCAAACTGGGAGAAGGTATGACAAACAAGCCGGGTTTTTTTTATAGTGTTTTTTCTTATTTATCCTAATGGTTATGCTCTAAGACATGTTAAATTAAGTGGAGGAAATTTGCCTTAGAAAATATATATATTTTTACAGAGAAACTAGTTAAACAACAGTAACAAAACAAGAACAGTCTGCTTTTCAAACTGCGTATCTGAAAAGATTACAATTTGCAAAAGGCTCAAGACTAAAAGAACCAAAACTATATGTGTGATGTGGTTCTAAGTATAAAAAAATGAAGTGTGTTTAATTACTCTTCAATTCCATATAAGAGGAAAATGCATCACTTCTATAGGCTATATATATAGCCTATATATATATGTATATTGTATTGTATATTTATGCTAATAAAGGGTGTAAAATGAAGAGCCTGCTGCTGTGTCAAAACACAGAGGACTACGTTTTCCATGATATCACATTTAAAAAATATATTTTTAATAATGATAATTTCACCATTTGGGGAAGAAAGTATACTCCTGTAGCATCATCAGCTACCAAGTGGTCAGCGGTGTCATTAAAAACCAGTGATACAGCATTAAAAGAGGAAGAGAGAGAAGTTCAATCTAAAAAAGTCACACGGAAAGAAAAACACAATTAGAATCATTTAAACGACACAATTATTTTAAGACTTTGGCGCTCAGACCTCTGCAGGAAACATTAGCGCTGGATTTTACTTTATACGCATATGCAGGTGTATGAGACCAGGGATGTTTTCCCCCCCAGGCCTGAAACTAGTAGTGGAGTGCAGATAAATGAAGTTGGTCAGTCTGTAGACTGCTGGTTGGCGAGACGATGTGCTTTAGATGTATGGAGAGATCCAGTAGACTGCATGAGCTGATACCAGTGGTTCACTCAGGGACCTGGGAAGATTGAAGTCCAGCTTGGATAACACAGCATGAACCTGTCTATGATGAGCAAGCATGAAGCGACAGTGGAGAGGAAAAACTCCCTCTTTGGAAGACGCCTCTGACAGAACCAGGCTCAACATGGTGGTCTGCTGCCGGACCGGTTGAGATGAGAATTAAGTAAGAGTCCGGGAGGAATGACACTGATAGGGGAGAGGTTGAAGAAGCACTGTGGGAAAGCCAGATGGAGCTTAGCTACGATGGAGGTGGATTAAATTAGGGTCATCTGAGTCAATACCACACATAGCACAACCACTGCTTGCATTTGGCTGGGTAGCAAACTTAAAGACCTTTAAAGATGAACGCTGATTAGGCGTCTTAGAGGTGCTGTTCAAAGCTGATTGGTTTGCGTCAGAGACAGATGAGCCTCTGATGATGAGGGCAAGTAATTCAGTTTCTTCAGTTAAACTTCCGCATAGGCTTCATTTAAACTCACATACATAAAGGGGATCATCTCCAGACTTCACACAGTAATGTCAAAGAGTTTAATAGCTGCTCCTTAACTGCTTAAAACTCATGTATTTAATGTTATTCTGCTTGCTTTTCCTGCAGCCATCTCTGGGTTTGGGAAGAAATTCACCTCCTTATTTTGAGGTGACACAAATAAGGTATGTACTTTTTTGTTTTATATTTTTATTCTATCATAAATATCGAATAGAAGGACTTCTACATTTCTTGTTAACTAAAAATTAGCCTCAATGGAATTAGATGGTGTTTTTGATGATGTCACAAAAAGACAAAATGATAGCTGATGTAAAAGATGTAAACCTTAAGCAAGGGGAGATTATATAAGAGCATGTTTGAAAAGATCAGAACGGCTTCCTATCTGAGTAAAACCAGAATCTAAAGTGGATTCACACAAAGCAGGCCTCCATCTCTAGAAAACCTAGAAATAGAACCTTAGGGCACAACGTGAGCCAAGGAAGATGAGGAAGAACTAAACTGGAATTAAAATTCTCTACATCAGCAAAATGACTTCTGAGATTTTAAGAGAATTCAATAAGCGGAGCTCAAAAACAGAAAGATGTCTATCAATATGCATCATGTTATTAGTCTGTTTATGCTTTTTATATTAATATAATATAAAACAATCTGTTTTAACATGATCATATTTTTACAGGACTCTAAAATATGTCAAAATGAAGTCATGAGGCCCCGTACAAGAAAAACCTCTGAAGTTCCCCCTGCTTTTGTTTTCTGAAAAAAAAAGAGAAAAGAAGGAGAGAGAGAGGATGATTGCTGAAAGGAGGCTGAGCATACTGGTGAGTATAGGAGGTCTACGGTTCAGCTTTTTTGAATCAACGTGCTTGCCTTCTTCATTATTTGGTTAGGAAAAAATGTTGTTTTTTTTAGATTTAATGCAGCAGATTTAATACCCTCTTTCAACAGGTGTGCATGTATTTTAGCAAAAGTGACTTGATCAGCTTTTAAAAGCAATTAAATCTAATCTCAAAACTGCAAACAGACCAGACATAATTGTTACAGAAGCAAAATGTTGTTTTTAAAACTTCTGCACACAATGAAAGGAGAAGCAAACATGGAAAGCTCTGAAATAACTGATAATTTGCAGATAAAAGCCCTTCTTTAGAAGCACAGTTATTATTTGTGTGTCTAGTGTATTAATATTCTATGACCTTAGAGAAATAGCCGATTTATTAATTGGTCAAAAGCCTGTTTGCAAACATTCATTCTACAAGGAGATGGTTATTTACAAGTGGAAAACATTGAACACAGCTGTCAATCGCCCCAGTGATGTCCTGGTTAAATTAACTCCAAGATTCAACCAGAAATAAAAATAACAAAAAACAAAGAGCTACATCTTAAACTCCTGAGGTCTCAGTTTGCATGATTAATTGAGCTTAAAGCACAGTATAGCACTAGTATGTTCTTTTTTTTTATCAACATTTATTTTCACTCATAACAATGTATTTTGTTGTTTTCAGCCTGTTGAAACACAAATAAAATAATTTCTCTAATGAAATCTGTAAGAGGCAGACACTTTAAAACTGCTGTATTCCCTACAACTTTTTTACATTTATCAGTTCAATAAAAGATTTTGCAGTCTAATTCATTAAGATAAGAATTTTAATCAATCAACACCAATATTTAAATAAAAAAAAATATATATTTTGCAGCAGGTCATGTTTTTTCAGCGTAAGCAACAAGATAACTTCCATTGAAAGGAAACATTTCACCTACCAACACCAGTTCAGATGCTGCATTTGTTTTCACAATCACATCAAGCCGCCCACATAATCCTGTTTGTGTTGTGATGATCATCTGTGATTAGAGTTGATATCTTTTCCATCTGATCTATAAGCTGGAGCAGTTTGACCCATCAGACATGCAGTAGATTAAAACCACATTATGAGAGCGATGACAGCTGATAACGACCATTTATCTGTCTAATAAGGATTAAAGTTGCTCTATCATGTAGTTGAGCTGTAGAAAAAGATTTAACTAAAATAAAACCTCTATGGGTGCCATTAATAACGTTTAAGTATTCAAGCATCTTTGGAGAAAAGCTATATAAATAAAGCAAACATTATGATACTTTTGGAGATTTCATCTTAAAAGATGAATATATTTTAGAGAAAAATCTGTTAGTTCATATTTAATACACTAAAAACATGGTTATCGAAACAGTGATCCATGCATTTGTGACTACACGGCTGGATTACTGTAACTCACTTTATACAGGGGTCAGTGACTTGTATATTTCTCATCTTCAGAGGGTTCAAAATGCTGCTGCACATCTTTTAACAGGTACACGAAAATTCGACCACATTTCCCCTGTTTTAGCTTCCTTACACTGGCTGCCAGTACATTTTAGGATTAATTTTAAAATTCTTTTATTTGTTTTTAAAACTCTTTATGGCCTTGCTCCTTCTTATCTGTCTGAGCTGTTACATTCTTATACACCCTCCCGTTCCCTCAGGTCAGCTGATCAGTTGCTTCTAAGGGTCCCAAAGACAAAATGCAAGCTCAGAGGAGACCGTGCTTTTTCTGTGGCAGCTCCTAAGCTGTGGAATGATCTGCCTCTGAGCATAAGACAGGCCTCCTCTCTTGCTGTTTTTAAGTCCCTTCTTAAGACTCATCTTTTTTCCTTGGCTTTTGGCACAATTTGAGAGGTTTTACTTTGTTTTATTCTTTTTGTATACTAATATGTATTTTACACTCGTTTTTTCTCTATTTTATAGTTTTATTGTATTTTATGATTGTGTACAGCACTTTGGTCCTATTCGGTGTATAAAGTGCTTCATAAATAAAGTTGGTATGGTATGGTATGGTTATGGAGAATGCTTGAAGCTTTAAAAAGAAATTTTTTTTGGCATTCTCAGAAATTAAATTGAGACTATTCATTTTTAATCGTAGGTGATTCGGAAATTTGCTTGATTTACATGATCAGTTACCTATTCAGGTTCGAAGCAAGAAAGAAAACATATTGACTGAAATAGCATTTCTAGCTTTGAGACGGTTTATAGTAATGTGGAGGGGGAAAAATAATCTCATTAATGATTCTAGAGCCGCTTCAGCAAAACAACCAAAGTTAAAATGATGGAAAGTTTTTTTTTTTTTTTATTAGCAGACTGAAAAGTGGCTAAAATAATAAGCATGTATATTGAGGTTTGGTGTTATTAGCTGCTGCTGAAGGCAGATTAGACACAAATCAATCTAGATTTTGAGTTAAAAATGCATTTCTGAGAACAATTCATTTCATTCTATTATTCTTTTAACTTTAAGCAAAGTTATATTAACTTCTCCACCAGTACCTGAGAACAAATCCTGCAGGTCCTTTAATTTTACTGTAAGCCTTTTGATGGCATCTTCCTCCTTCTTGAGTTTCTTTTTCATTCATTTAAACGGCAACTAATGACAGAGATTTCATTTCAATCCTTATCTTGAATGAATGAGATCCCTCCAATGCTTTGGGAGCTGCCATGACCAGGTCTTTGCCCATCAGATGAAAAATTGTAAGCCTGTCTAACGACCTGAAGAGTTTTTTACGGTAATGTCACAATAATGGTTAGAAAGTTTCTGAAAGGATTTATCCGTTATTTTTACAACACAGAACCCCCAGGATTATGCAAACTTCATAAATCCACTGGCCTATGATATATTTATGCATTATTCTAAATACTGAGAAACTTCCATAGCTGTTTGGTAAATTCCTTTTATAAAGATACTATTTTCCAAAAGCCAAGTTAAACTTGAAGTTACCTTTGTGAGACATTAATCCTGCCCTGTGATTTAATCCCAGCTGTAAGCTTATAGACACCAGGGGGAAAGACTTTAACCAAAATACTTCTGTCTCTTTTTGCAGCCAAAACAGACTGGAATCCTCTGGATGCTTCGTGTCTCAGATCTGAGCACACAAAGGCAGAGAGAAGACTCTGATCTCTCTGACAGGCCAGACAGTAAGTTACTATTACCTTCACACACACAAAAAATGTCTTGAAAGATTTTTTATTGCTGTAGAAATCCAAACTTTATGACCTTGATTTCATTTTGCAATTTAATTTTAAAGGTTAGCCTGCATGATAACCAACTAGGTTATCGGGCTCCTTATTTGGTTGCATATGGTTTTATATTGCTCTATTAGGCTTTTAAATTACATGTAAATCTGAACTAATCAGACTTTAGTGGAAATATTTTATGTAACTCATTTCAGAAAGTTGGTTTTTTTATAGTATTTTATTTTGAGAAACATATTTCCCTTCATTATTTCTTATGTTTTAATTAATACTGACTACATATAATGAAATTTCAAAATGGGTTTCTCAGAAATTTACAGAATATTGAAAAAGATCAATATCTCATGATGTAAAACCCTAAATACCCAACAGTAATTCCCACAAAGAAAATGGTCCATCAGTCCCAGCAATAAACTAAACATTAATGAAGGAGACCTTTAACTCATAGATGTACAAAAGTCACAATACTTTAGTGTTTCAAGATGTATTTGTATAGTAAAATACATTAAATATCTTACTATATAGAAACCTACATTATATCCCAATCACAATTAAAGAGGAAGATTCCTGTCTACTCCTCATTTTTAGAATCATTATGCATCGACTCTGAAAGGAATCATATCAGTTTGGTTTGAAAAGAAAGCAAACAAAAGTAGGTATCATTATAATTTAATTTCACTTAATTCTCTTCATTGATGATTGAAGAAACATGCAAATATTTGTTAAATACTAGTGAAAGGGACATGAGCGATAATATTAGGGAATAGTACATTTAAAACATTAATATTGATCCATTAGAAAAAAAAATCTTTTTTTTATCCAAAATTTAATGGTCTGTGTGATCAAATAAATAACATTCTAGAGCCAAATACTTCCTCGGATTCTAATTTAGGATGGAGATAATCCAGAAGGATTTAGGAGAGTCTGTCTGTCAGGGTAACTTAAAGTTATGGAAAGTTAAAAAGTTATGGATGGATTTTAATTATATTGTTATCAGAGGTTTCCCGCATGTCAAGGAATAATTTATTGTATTTTGGTGATGATCCATATCATAATCTGGATACGGGAATTTTAAAAAGATTTTCTAACATTGTGAGATAGGGATACCAAGCAGTTCCCCACTAAACCAGAGGGTGGCAGCAGTGACTATTCACAGCCTCAGCATCGGACTCAAAAAGTCTAGAGGTATTTCACTGAAGTCACCAGAGGTGCACCTCACGCCACTGAATAATTCATTCAAATTTGGTAATATTCCAGATCACGTGTGAGTTTTAGTTATAGGTGGAAAGTCATAATTTGGGGAAAAAATTTCCCTTGGTGGAGGTCCATTTGTACATATCAGGGAAAGCTAATTCTGAAACACAAGGTTGATTTTCTGGAAAATGTCAGAAGAAGGATACAGCATTGATCATTTTAGCTTGATGAAAATACACTTATATTGTGTTTTATGATGAGTGATTCAACAGTTTAAAAATGTGGATATGGTTCATTAAAGTTTACCTGCTGCAGGGAGAGGCCTTATGTGCCATCATGCTCTTCAAGACTCTGAAGCCTCTTGGCGCTTCGATGTGACTACCTGCACCTGAAAAAAACTAAAACCTGGATTTTATTTGAGTGGCTCACCTTCTTTAGAGTCAGCTATAGAGAACAGTCTCAGGATCCAACAGTAGATATAGTTCAGACCAGATGTTTACATCCTTTATATAAGAAAAACAACATTTCCGCACTTTCTAAACAGATGTAATATTTCCTGTCTTAGTTAAAGGAGGACTACTTTGAATATCTATATTTGCAAAAATTTACAATATTAATGAATATTTTATTTTCAGAAATGAAAGTATGAATTGAAATTCAGATTTTTATATACACAAAGAGTGTTATAACTTTGAACATTATGGAAAGGCCAGCTGATAATGTGATGCCTTTTTGCATTCTGACAGTTGATTCAAGGCCAAATATTAGACTGCTTTCTGTTGTGACACCAAGAACAAAATCAAATTAAGTCAGAAAAGATATCAGCCATCAACATGTGAATGTCCAACCATCATAAGGAAACTTGGAGAAGAAGTCAGATCGTCCAAAACAATTAGAAAACAGCAAATTGCACTTTGCAAAAGCATTCGTGGGTTCAGCAGGTGGGGAAGGTGCAAAATGGAAGGTATCATGAGGAATTAAGGCTACATAGAAACACTAAGATTCGGTCAGGGAGGTCAAACTTGGAAACAAAATGGTGTTTGTAAATGGAAAATAAAGTGGCAATCAGAAAGATCTCAGTGCTAAAGAAAGGAGTAGGAATAAGGACCAAAACTCCATTACACTGTTTTTTTTTTTTAGAAGCTTGTGGAACAAAACCCAACAGGTCAGACCCAAGTCACTCAGGTTAGGGTTCAATCCTGCCAAATAGAAAGAAAATTTAGATAACCTGAGGAGCTGAATAACAACATTCTCTGTTTCTCTTCCGGCAAGTAGAAATAAGTTTAGAAATTTTAACTGAGCTAAGATTTATTTTATGTCAAAATGTGAAAAAAAAAAAAACAGTGTTATTTTGTCTCTTTTAATTCAGTGAAAGTAAATATCTGGTTTATGTACCTGAGACCAGATGCATACGTGCGTACGGATACAGTAGGCAGAAAGATGGATCATGCAAAAAAGCTATTTTTGACAGTTTTGTTTTACATCTTAGGCGTGCTGATCCTGACGGCTCTGCGGGCTCCTGTAATGAGACATGACAGGAAGCTGTATGACGTGGCTGTAATAAAGCGAAGCAGAAATTACTGCGTTCCTCTGCCTTGATAACAGTGGCTTCTGAAGCCTTTGATGCAGCACTGGATGAAGGGCAGGCCTTGATGTTGCCGGTTTATTTCTTAGTGTGAACACAGTGTTGCGTGGAGCGAGTTTCTCTTCCGTTCAGCCATGCAGGAGCTATCTGCCTCATGTGGCTCCAGCTGCTGCTGCACTGCGAGTCCTCCCACGTTTCTCCAGCTTTTAGATACGTTTCTCCTCTTATCCTCACCTCCCATATAAATTCCCCTTATATTTCCTGTCTTATAATCTCACAATTCCCATTAAATACTGTAAATCTTTTCCTTTTTTGACTTCCCAAAAATAATGTCCACATTTCATGTACCTTTTTGTTTTTACTTTACATCAAAATTTTATTTTTTTGTTTACATTATACAGAGATCATGTCTGTACATTAAATCTCCTCTGTTTTTTTTTCTGGAGGATTTTTCCTTAGAGATACTGGCTGTGGGTGTTTGTTCCCATTCAGTCAAAAAAGCATGATGTAGGCCTGCTTCTGATGGGCTGACTCACTGTTCCACTTCAGCCCCAAAGCTGTTTGAAGACGTTCAGATCACAGCTCTGCAGATACATTTTCCAACAATGAAAAGGAAATCTTTCCCTGTTTCCCTTTTTTTTCCTGGGCTTGATCCTGCTCACATGTTTGAATGTGTGAACCCTATGCATCCAACTCTCTGCCTAGTGAGCCAGTTTGTTTGTTCGTTTGAATTCATACATGCTTATGTGCATCACTGTGCATGTTCCCCTGCCTGCTGTTTACAAGCCCTCTGGGGTCCTGTGTTCAGTGGAACAGAGTAAGTTTGGTGATAGAACGCATGTTTGGAGATGTTAAAGCTGAGTCACACAGAAAGTGAACTGGAAGGCAGTGATTCAATAAAAAGGAGGCTTTAGTAAATGTTGTATAGAGGAATCAGGATTTATGATATTTTCAGTTTGTGCAAAATTATTCATATTCAGATGTTTTAGATTTTGTTACAGAAAACTTCTATGTATTTCTTCTAGGTTTAATGTAATAAACTGTTACAATGTAACGAACGTAATGAGTGATAACTAAAACTGGTGCATGGTTTTTTAAATTTCTTTACAAGTATAAAAGTGAAACGTGGTGTAAAACCACATTATATTACGTTTTGGTAGAGGTGGTTCACTATTTAAAGCTACAGTGTGTAATAATTACAGGGATATACAGTCAGAAATGTAATATATTATACATAACTATGTTATTTTATCATCATCTACGAGCTCAGCCTCTTAACCTTAATATTTGCGTTGCCTTAGAATTCGTTATTTATAATTACATAGGAGCGGGTCTCGCAGCCATGGAGGCAGACATCTTTGCGCTACGGCAGCGCAGAGCCAACAAACTAGCGATTGCGAGATCGACAAAACGTCACAACGATGTAGAAAAAATAACGGGTATATTTATTATCTCAAGTCTACATGAAATCTATACCCTACACAGACTAATGAAATACTATCTGTAAAATTATCTATGTAAACAAACCTCATCACTTGAGAAGGTAGGTGATGCGGATGTCGTGGAAGACATTTTTTCCCGTAACGCTCGCCGTACTGTTCGGGGGGAGAAGCGGTGGGGGGGAGATGTTCATGTTGCTGCGGTCTGCAGTCTGACCGCTAGACGTCGCTGAAAGTTACACATTGTAGCTTTAAGGAGCAAAGAGTTGCGTCTTCAAAAAGACCATTAACCCCATGTGTGCTGCTCCCTAAGGAAGGGGTTAAACTCTGAGGAGAAATATCCCCCAATGTGGGACTTTAAAGGGATATTTTATTTGTTGTAATCATAGGTGCAAGCTTTTTTTTTTTTTTTTTCCTTTTTTTTTTTTTTACAGACTATTGATATTCAGGTTTTGATTTCTTAAAATTTTTAGATTAGGAACCCTAAACTGGTTAGGCCAGAAAAAAAAAAATGTTAAGGTTTTTTATTTTATCTCCATTTTTCTTCTCATCAACTCTGACCAGCTGCCTTATTCCTGCTGGAAAAGAAAGACATGAATCTGCTGTCACTATATTCCACCATGACGATGGTGTGTGTATGGAGTCTGACAGGGACTTCAGGGTTTAACAAGTAGGCCTATGTCTTTTCCTCACTAATCATGGCTTGTGGCAAAAATTTTAGATGGGACCTCTAATGAGCTGTTGATCCTTGGTCTGTTGCATGTTGTTCAGGTTGAGGTGGACTCTAGTGCAGAGTTTGGAATTTAGAATTTAGTTTATTTACATAGCCCCAATTCAAAACACATGTAATCTCAAGGTACTTTACGGTTCAACCAGATCATACAGTCAGATTGGTTCAAAGTTTTCTATCTAGGGAAAACCAGTTGATTCCATCGACTCAGTGACTCAAAGGCAATCCCTCACAGTAAGCATGCTTGTAGCGACAGTGGAGAGGAAAAACTCCCTTTTAATAGGAAGAAACCTCCAGCAGAACCAGGCTCAGTGTGAGCGGCCATCTGCCGAGGCCGACTGGGGTTCAAGGAGACAGAAGCAGAGACACAAAAAGAAGCAGGGATACAAAAGGCAACTGTCCAAGCCAGCTCCCATGTCAGAGGATGAAGAGAGCACATCCAGCCAGTCACAGTCAGTGAAACAGGACTACACTGAAAAACAGGGCGATCTCAAACATCTGTAAACAAAGGTGTTGATAGAACTGCATGTTACCAAATGTATTGTGGCAACAAGTGTAAAAGTTCAAGGGAACAGTTGTTAGGTACTCTCAGTATTCATATGGAAATTTCTACCATCTGCATCAGAAAAATTTTTTGATGTTAGAGGTTTTTTAGATTATTTTTAGATTATAATAAAACTTTATGTTCATTACATTGTCACAAGTACAAAGCAATGAAATTCACTCTGCATTTAACCCATCCCTTTGGGGGGCAGTGGTGTGCCATTGTGCAGCGCCACGGGAGCAGTGTGGGGTTAAGGGCCTTGCTCAGGGACCCAGATTGTCAGTCTTTTGTACTTGAACTCATAACTTCTGGAATCCAAGCACAATGTCCTAACCACTAGGCCGCCCCTCTTCAAACTCTACAAACATTTCAAATTTAAAAATCAAAGAACTTTTCTAATAAGTAAATATAACTTCTTTTTTTTTGCTGAAAAAGTAAACAGACACTAAATGATTTAAAAGAGAAATAAAAGTTCTAACAAAACTGTCTGATGTTGCCTGTGCCCCTTCAGCAATCCTGTTACTCTGGCATTGCATCATTCTTCTGTAGCAGGTTTTAACTCAGCTTAGAAAGATGGGATTATTATTTTTTGTTTAACTAAGTCCCAGATCAGGTGGCTGCTGGCCTTTGTTTCTCAGCTGGATTATACAAAAGGTTATGCATAATTCTGAGTGCAAACAAATGAAAGACCAGAACCTGATCAAAGGCCTGCTTCCCTTTTCCTTGATTATGCCTCTGAAGGCTCCTATAAGCCTGAATATTTGAATTCTAAAGGTTAATTCTACTATTAGGATGCTTATAAAAAGGTGTGGTTAGCATCTTACTGTAGATCTACCATTGCATATTTGTATTGCAAATTAAAATAGTGAAGGCTTTCAGTGAAACTTGGAGTGCCAGGATATACAAGAGACGTTTTTCTGGTGTTATTCAAAAATGGCACCACGAACATGCGTCCTTCACTTTATGTCCCATAGGTGCTGCGTCAGCGGGCTGCCAGGCTGAGTTAGGAGTTTCTCTGTCCTCGTTTCTCTGCTTACCCCAGCTGCTTTTTGCATGTTTTAACATGGAATATATGTTTCTAAAGTGCTGCTCATCTGTGAAGCTATTCATTCCACTTTGCTGCCGCATTTACCAGTGCAATTACCTTTTTTGTGTTCTAAAAACACATGAGAAAGAGTGGAAGGACATATCTAGTAATCAGCGGAAGGACATGATGAAACAGGGATGATTAAATGAGCTTGGGTAATTATGTGCTTTTAGCTGTTTAAGCGCATAACAGGGGCAAAACAAATCAACGGAGCTGCATCCATTAAAGACGACAGAATAAAATCTGTGACTTACCTTCCTTTGATTTACATTGTGCAGAAAAATGAATCAAAAACGAGAAAAAAAGGAAAATGTGTTTAAAACTGAAGACTTCTAGACCCTGAAATGCTTAGATATGATCAGAAATATGAGAAACATCTACAAAACATGATGCTGCAAGTAGATCAAACCAAACTTAGCTATTTAGCAGCTGTGTCAAATGAAATGTTCAGCAGCTGTAAGAGACTCCCAATCAGCAAAACCCTTAAAGCACCAAAATGCAACAGATACACTATATTGCCAAAAGTATTTGCTCACCTGCCTTGACTCACATATGAGCTTAAGTGACATCCCGTTCCTAATCCATAGGGTTCAATATGACGTCGGTCCACCCTTTGCAGCTAGAACAGCTTCAACTCTTCTGGGAAGGCTGTCCACAAGGTTTAGGAGTGTGTTTATGGGAATTTTTGACCATTCTTCCAGAAGCGCATTTGTGAGGTCGCACACTGATGTTGGACGAGAAGGCCTGGCTCTCAGTCTCCGCTCTAATTCATCCCAAAGGTGTTCTATCGGGTTGAGGTCAGGACTCTGTGCAGGCCAGTCAAGTTCATCCACACCAGACTCTGTCATCCATGTCTTTATGGACCTTGCTTTGTGCACTGGTGCACAGTCATGTTGGAAGAGGAAGGGGCCAGCTCCAAACTGTTCCCACAAAGTTGGGAGCATGGAATTGTCCAAAATGTCTTGGTATGCTGAAGCATTCAGAGTTCCTTTCACTGGAACTAAGGGGCCAAGCCCAGCTCCTGAAAAACAACCCCACACCATAATCCCCCCTCCACCAAACTTTACACTTGGCACAATGCAGTCAGACAAGTACCGTTCTCCTGGCAACCGCCAAACCCAGACCCGTCCATCAGATTGCCAGATGGAGAAGCGCGATTCGTCACTCCAGAGAACGCGTCTCCACTGCTCTAGAGTCCAGTGGCGGCGTGCTTTACACCACCGCATCCGACGCTTTGCATTGCACTTGGTGATGTATGGCTTGGATGCAGCTGCTCGACCATGGAAACCCATTCCATGAAGCTCTCTGCGCACTGTTCTTGAGCTAATCTGAAGGCCACATGAAGTTTGGAGGTCTGTAGGGATTGACTCTGCAGAAAGTTGGCGACCTCTTCGCACTATGCGCTTCAGCATCCGCTGACCCCGCTCCGTCAGTTTACGTGGCCTACCACTTCGTGGCTGAGTTGCTGTCGTTCCCAAACACTTCCATTTTCTTATAATACAGCTGACAGTTGACTGTGGAATATTTAGGAGCGAGGAAATTTCACGACTGGATTTGTTGCACAGGTGGCATCCTATCACAGTTCCACGCTGGAATTCACTGAGCTCCTGAGAGCGACCCATTCTTTCACAAATGTTTGTAAAAACAGTCTGCATGCCTAGGTGCTTGAATTTATACACCTGTGGCCATGGAAGTGATTGGAACACCTGATTCCAATAATTTGGATGGGTGAGCAAATACTTTTGGCAATATAGTGTAGATTCTATGCAAATTGTCTTCATCTGTCAGCTTTATTTATTTTTAAGATGTTATTTCTATATATATTATACTTTCACTTACAAAATGTCAATTACAGGATCTCCATTTATTACTACTTCCAGCCTTATACATGTTTATATTTAATCTAGGATGCTGTTTTGAACTAGTACTCCACCTAGTGGACATATATGTGTAATACTGCTGTAGTTTGTGTCAAGAGCATGAAAAGGTGTTTTATTTTAGTCTGATTTTTGAGGAGAAAATAACAAATCTAACATTGGAAACTTTACCAAATTAAAACTTTCCAAACTGATTTGCTTAAAAAAACCAAATAGGTTGATCGTAAAAGATTGACATTATTGCCATCAGGATGTCTGTTGGTTCATATGTTACAACCGTTCCTCAGTTTATCAATTTAATCCTTTGTGTCCCTTTTATGTGAGTACATGTACTAAATACTTGAAAGTTTGTGCACAAAAAGATGTTTAAAACTGGATGAAAAGGGAGCCACTAGGGGCGCGTTATGGAGTAGACGTGCAAACCACGAAGTCCCAACATTTTTTTTTTTTAAATAGTCTAAAAATCGCCCAAAGTAGCCCAATTCTTGGATACTCTGGGTTGTAACTGGAGAGTCGACGTCAGTGTGCGAACTCCCGTCTTTTCTGGATCAAGATGCCACCTAAATCTTCTGCTAAAGGAGCGCAAGCTAATAACCCGGAGGCTGCTAGCAGAGCAGCTATAGACCAGGCCATGTTGCTTACATTCCGCGATATTGTTAAAGAAGTAATTCGAGAGGAAAACGAAAACCTACGAGGTGAAATTAAAGAAGAAATCGCCAAAGCCGTTTCACCCATTCAAGCTGCTGTTGACGAATTCACAAAGAAATTGGGTGACTATGAAGAAGGTCTGGAGAATTTGGACAAGCGCTTGGAAGTTGTGGAAATCAGCTATGCGGACCTAAACAACCAATATAAGAAGTTATTGGCTAAAACAGACGACTTGGAAAATAGGGGAAGACGTTGTAACCTTCGCATACTGGGAATACCTGAAGGAATGGAGCAGGGGAACCCCACAAGATTCATCGCTGACCTGTTATTCGACGTGCTGGGAGGTCCCGACGGCTTGGAAAAGGCTCCACTCCTGGACAGGGCGCATCGGGTGGTAGCACCGGTACCTCCGAAGGGAAAACGCCCGCGGGCCTTTATTGTGCGGATCCATTACTACCAGGAGAAGGAGCGGATACAACAGCTGGCTAGACGGAAAGGCAAGTTGGAGTTTCGAGGGGAGCAGATCTTTATCTTTCCCGACCACAGCATCGACCTGTCCAGACGCCGGGCTGCCTTCAATGGAATAAAGAAGCTACTACAGGGAAAGGACGGAGTTCGCTACGGTCTTATCTATCCTGCTCGTTTTCGGATCTCCATGAATGGCGAATCAAAAATGTTTGATTCCCCTGAATCAGCGAAAACCTTCATTGAATCCAAGTTTGGTCCCCTTTCTGAGTGAGCAGGATACAGGATTCGATTGAAAATACTTTGAGCGACTCTCCTGCATCTGTGGACCGATACATACGGATGGTGCGTTTGTTTGTATTTCTGGGCAGCTGAGTGGATAGTAGTACTGTTAAATTGGGTACCAAGCGAACTGTACCGCCCGAATTAGCGTATATTTGATGTTAAGCAGACGCATCATGTGTTATGTTGTTTTAGTTGTTATAGGAGTTCGTTCTTGTTTTAAAAGAAAAACTACACACATTGTTCGATGTGACTTTCTCCAATACGCTTTGGGGCAAATGGGTGATTTATAGTTTAGATTCCCTTTTTTTTTCTACTTGGGACAGTGGTTGAGTTTATGGCGAGAGGTTCCTACAGAAAGCAGAGAAGCTTTGGGGATGTTGTGTTTGTCAGTTGGGGACAACACTGAATGTAAAGGGATGGGTGGGTACTTGTTTATATACTTGACTTTGGTTCTTTTTCTTGCTTTGTGTGCGTGCTTTTTGTTTTGTTTTTCTCATTTATTATTTGTACAGATGCTGGCTAACTACAAACTAATAGTGTACACCATGGACAGGATTAATCAATGTGATTTGAACCATTTTCTCTCTTCGTGTATGTAGATGTCAAGTTCCACTAACTATGCTTCGGTGAGTAATGATTGCCATGTTAATTTTATTAGTTGGAATGTAAAAGGATTGAATCATCCAGTGAAACGAAATAAGGTGCTTTCTCATCTCTGCCGCCTTAAGGTACATATAGCATTTCTGCAAGAAACGCACCTTAAAGATATAGACCATTCAAGACTTAAAAGAAGTTGGGTTGGGCAAATTTTTCATTCTAGTTTTAATGGTAAAGCACGAGGCGCAGCAATTCTGGTCAATAAAAACACTCCATTTATAATGTCGGATATAATGACTGACTCGAATGGCCGGTACGTAATTGTGACTGGGTCACTTTTTAACACTCCTATTATTTTAGCAAACATATATGCCCCTAACTTTGATGACTCTAAATTCTTCAATAACCTGATTCACTCTCTTCCTCTAACTGATAATCACCAACTGATACTTGGAGGAGACATGAACACTGTCATGGACTCAGTTTTAGATCGCTCTTCGACCAAAAACTTTTCACTCCCGAAGTCTTCAATAGTTTTACAATCTTTCCTGCAAAATTACGGTGCTGTAGATATTTGGAGATATTTATATCCACATTCCAGACAATATTCCTTTTTTTCTGCAGTTCATCAAACATATTCACGTATAGATTACTTTTTCATAGATAAAAAACTACTTCCTAACATAAAAACTTGCAGATACGATAGTATAGTTATATCTGATCATAGCCCACTTATTTTGGAACTTAGTTTTCCAGACAAACGTTCTGTGTATTCTTGGCGTCTCAATCCTCTTCTTTTGTCAGATAAAGAATTTGTACAATATATTTCGGAACAAATTGAACTTTTCTTAAAAATAAACATTTCACCGGGTATAGCTTTTAGTACAGTTTGGGAAAGCTTGAAAGCATTTTTACGTGGTCACATTATTTCCTATTGCTCACATATTAAAAAACAAAAGGTAAAACGCTTATCTGAATTGACAGATCTGATTTCACAATTAGACAAACAGCACTCTATAACTCCGTCTCCAGATTTATATAAACAAAGATTGATCTTGCAAACTGAGTTTAATCTAAATTCTACTGATAAGTCTGAACGTGCGATCCTTAAGTCCAGGAGTATGTGGTGTGAGCATGGGGAAAAAGCGTCTAGACTTTTGGCACACCAGCTCCGTAAATCCGAAACTGCACACTTAATTCCTGAAATTAAAACCCAATCTGGACAGATTACTACAGATCCACAAGACATAAATGAGAGTTTTAAAATGTTTTACTCTAACCTTTATAAATCAGAGTCTTTAAAAATGCCTGGTTTGTTTGACACATTTTTTGAAAAAATGACGATCCCAACTTTAGACTCTACACTTAGGGATCAACTGGAGGAACAGATTACTGTAGAAGAAATTAAGTTTGCAATTGGCTCAATGCAGAATGCAAAATCTCCAGGACCAGATGGTTACCCGGTTGAGTTTTTCAAGACCTTTAAAGATAGTTTATCTCCTTTATTACAAAACATGTTTGTTGAATCATTCAACTGGCAATGTCTCCCCCCAACGCTTCGTCAAGCCACTATTTCTTTGTTATTAAAGCCAAATAAGGACCCAACTGAATGCTCATCATATCGTCCAATATCGCTGTTAAATGTGGATTTAAAAATATTATCTAAGATCCTGGCTCACAGGCTAGAACAATGTTTACCTCATATTATTTCTTCTGATCAAACAGGATTTGTAAAGGGAAGGCATGGCTTTTTTAACTTGCGTAGATTTGTGAATATATTATACACGGAGTCAACTGCAACCCCTGAAGTCGCCGTTTCGCTTGATGCTGAAAAGGCTTTTGATCGGGTGGAGTGGGACTACTTATTTTACATATTAAATAAATTTGGATTTGGCCCTAAATTCATCTCTTGGGTTCAGGTACTTTACTCCTCACCTATGGCGTGTGTTCGAACAAATTCATTGTATTCCTGTTACTTCCCTCTTCATCGTGGGACAAGACAGGGGTGCCCCTTATCCCCTCTTTTATTTGCGTTAGCAATTGAACCATTGGCGATTAAGCTGCGAGCAGAAGATAAGGTTAAGGGCATCTATAGAGCTGATCAGGAGCACAAATTATCTTTATATGCTGATGACCTCCTGCTGTTTATATCAGATCCTTTGGGCTCTCTTCCCCATGCTCTTACCATACTTGAACAATTCGGCACTATCTCGGGTTATAAACTAAATTTACATAAAAGTAAATTATTTAGTATAAACTCTAAAGCCAGGGAGATTTCATTTGTAAAGTTCCCTTTTAAAGTTAAATCGGACTACGTGACCTACTTGGGGGTTAAAGTTACTCGCAAATATAAAGATCTCTTTAAAAAGAACTTTATACCACTTCTTGAAAATACTAAACTAGATTTTCAAAGGTGGAGTGATCTGCCACTATCGTTAATGGGCCGTGTCAACTCTATAAAAATGAACATATTGCCCAAGTTCCTTTATTTATTTCAGTGTATTCCATATTGCATCCCAAAAGAATTCTTTGTGACTCTAGATAAACACGTTGCAGCTTTTATTTGGAGAGGCAAATCACCCAGAATTCGTAAAGATTTTATGCAGAGACCTAGACCTATGGGCGGATTAGCTTTGCCAAATTTTCAGTCTTATTACTGGGCAGCAAATATACGAAACATGCTATATTGGATAAGTGACTTTTCTACAGAAACCCCGTCTTGGCTTCAGATTGAGTCGTCTAATTGTGGTCAGACTAGTCTACCTGCTTTGTTGACCTCTGCCCTCCCGTTAGAGGTTTGTACCTATAAATGCAACCCTGTACTATATAATTCCCTGAGACTCTGGGTGCAGTGTAGGAAAAAATTAGGACAACATTTTATGTCAATTAATACTCCTATCTGTTCAAATCATATGTTCCCACCTTCTATGTCTGATTCTGCCTTTAAAATTTGGAAAAGAAATGGACTCAGTGAAGTTAAACACCTTTTCATTGATGGGATTTTTGCTTCGTTCACTCAACTTATGGAACAGTTCAATATTCCGCATACACACTTTTTCCGCTATTTACAACTGCGGCATTTTGTGAAAAATAGATATCCCACATTTCCTGAACTGCCTGAAGAAACAGCTCTGGATAAAATCACTGGTATAAACATCCATCAAAGAGGGGCGATTAAAAAGATTTATACCATACTGCTAGATTTACAATCTCCTTCTCTCTCGATTATTAAGTCGCATTGGGAGAAAGATCTTGCAATTACATTAACAGATGAGCTCTGGCAATCCATTCTTCACAGGGTTCACTCTTCTTCAATATGCGCTAGACATGGACTCCTTCAGTTCAAAGTCTTGCACCGGTTGCATATTTCTAATGAAAAGCTAGCTAAGTTTTATCCAGGGATTGATCCCTTATGTAATCGATGCAGGTCAGAGGTCGGCTCCCTTATTCACACTTTCTGGGCATGTTCAAAACTTCACACCTATTGGTCATCTATATTCAATACATTCTCAGAAATATACAATGTTACATTTGAACCTTCTGCTCTAACTGCAGTTTTTGGAATCATACCCCCGCATAGTTTACTCTCCAAATGTAATTCAAATACAATAGCTTTTGCTACGTTGATTGCGAGACGTCTGATACTGTTGAGGTGGAAACAGAAGGCCCCACCCACACATGAACAGTGGCTCTCGGAGCTCATGAGGTTCTTACATTTAGAAAAGATGAGGTGTACACTGGCAGGTTCAACTGCTAAATTTATCAAAACATGGCAGCCATTTTTGCACTATATGGAAACATTTAAAATGAGTATCTTATCATAACTAATCTACTGCTACACTCTTTTAGTCAGCTATGAACGGATTTTTGTATTTTCGTTTGTCATTATTATTTATTTATGTATTGTGTATGTGTTTTTTAAGCTTTGACTTTTTTTTATTTTATTTATTTATTTATTTTAAATTTATTTATTTATTTTTTTTTTTTTGGGGTGTTTTTTGTGTAAGGGTTATGTATGTTAAGAAAGACAGCGTTGTATAAAACATGAATGCTGTAAAGAATATTCTGTGAAAATTGATAAATAAAGTTATAAAAAAAAAAAAAAAAACTGGATGAAAATATTTGAACGTCGGAGTGTTTGAGGAAAATGAGAACTGACTGCTTTTCCAGTTTTTTTCTTTTCGTTAAGTTTGATCAGTTTTTCCCTGTATAAGATGATTTTAGTTGCTTTTTGAGAAATAAATGAAAACTTTTTCTCCTCCTCTCATGGAAGTAGAGGCGACATCATGTCATAGGTTTAAGTCAAAGCAGTAGCTGGATTTTACCTTGTTTAAATATTAAATCTAAAGTTTCCGTCTGTGTTTAGCAGTAGGAATCCTTATAATGGATTCCTACTGCTACCAATTAGGTGCTGGTCACTTCAGGCATCCAACATTACAAACCTTTTGTCATGCTGGTTGTTTCATTACCGCCGCCGAGGAGCTTATGTTCTTAGGGAAGTTTGTGTCTGTCTGTCTGTCTGTCACTGTACAGGATAACCTGTAGAGGTGCGCATCATGCCAAGAAGCAATTACATTTAGGTAATGATTAAGATTATAATCCAGGAATTTTTCAAAGGACTCTTTCACATTGTGAGATAGTGATTTAAGGTGGAAACCACCAGTCCCCCCCTAAACTAGTGGGTAGCAGCAGTGACTATTTACAGCTTCAGCATTGGACTCAAAAAGTCCTAATCCAGGTGTGCAGGTTTTAGTGTAGGTCACAACATGAGGCAACACTTGCTGCTTAGCTGCTTGGTGGAGGTCTGCGTTCTTTGGGTGCTTTTACAGTGTGATCATGTTTATTCCTGCCAGAGGGGCGTGTCATACATGCTTTTACAACATCAGTTTAGAGTACTTTCTAAATTTAGAGGTCTGCTGTATGGAAATGTGTTTTATTTACAGAAAGCTTTAAGATACCTAGTCTTCAAGGTGTTCATAGCTGTACGAAGGATCTTTTGTTGAGGTCTGTCTTGCACAGGATCTGATTGAAGACCAATTCATATTTCAGTTCCTCTTAAAACTCTGTCTGCTCGTATGGTAAAATCTCACATTGCCCTTGATAATTGATGGAAGAAATGGCTTAAATTTCTTGCTCCTCTCTCAGCTCTTTGTTCCTGCTCTGCATTCCCAGCCCCTCCTTTTCATATCAGCTAGTACAGTACTTGCAGAAGTAGTTGCTGTATTACTTCAGCTTTAGATATGTTAATTAGCGAGTTAATTACAAGAAACTTAAGTTCTCATAAAAAAGAATATCAGTCAAACTAGCAGAGCTACTCCAACATTCAACCAATTCTAGGATGTAATTTAGGTACAAAGCTAGTTAAGGAATTTGCTAAAGGGAGAGAAGCCTGGAAGAGACTAGCATCACAAACATACCAATTTATTTAGACTAAAAATCTAGATCCTATATATATAACATTATGACAGAAGTTTAAAATAGGTCAAACCCAATACCTAGCTACTATTAAGCGCTAAGCTTACATTAAGCCTGCCTGTTATCTGCTTAAAGTGTTGCTCTCTCTCTTGCTTTCAGGCAGCCTGAATAAACCACACAGTTTAATTTAAACACTTTGATTATGCTTAAAACATCTATATCCTGCCTGTTACCTACATTTTCATTCAGTAATCATTTTCAAGCAGGAAAAAAGTTTAATTACGGTATTTGATAACACTTTTATAGTGTCATTTCCAGAATGAATAAAGAATCAATTTTCAAAGCTTAACTTACAAATCCCCATCTGAACCCATTAGGATGTCCTTATCTGATTCTAGAAAGAAACCGAGTGCATCTCTAATTGAGACCCAATTTATAATCACTCTGTTTGTTATCTGGTTTGTGTTAAGATAATCTGTAAATATTATAAAGGGATTGATGAGAATTTATAGAAAACCTACAGCGTTGAGTTCAAGATTTTATACAAGAGCCCTTCAAATCCTTGTTTTTGTTTACAAAAACAAACAAAACAAAAACACAAACTGAAACAAGGGTTTGATGGGCTACTGCATAAAACCTCAAACTCAATGCTATTCCTGACAGTTTGAATTGAAAAAGCTTCCTGGATGGGAAATGTCTGCAAACTTGGAAACAAAGTCCAGGGAATTGTTTTTTTTTACTTTTTTTGGAAAGACTATGACCTGGATGAATGAGAATCCTCACCAGCATAAGACCTACAGAAATGTTTTAATCATCAAAATGTTTTCATCAGTTACATTGTTTTTACAGTTTCTATAATAAATGACCTTTTTTCCCTTTTAGATCATTCCAAGCCAACATCCAGCTTGAGAAGGATCCACATTATCACACAGCTTCTTGGAGAAGATCTGCAGCAGCAACAAACATCTCAACCTCTACATGAAAACTAAATGCCTGGGGGTTGAATGGAGAAAGAGATGATTGGTCCACGCCAGCTGTGGAAGCTCTATGCACGTAAAGAAATACCAAGCAGATGAACCAGGCATGGAGACATCTGAAGACTGCTTCATCTTTCCATGAGGGCTGCTTTCATTCCAGCATCCTGTAGGAGGTGGTAGTTTGACCACAGCTGCAGAGGCTTGTAGGTTTTAAAGTCCAGCGCTCACTCCAGATGAAAAACCAACAAATCACCTCTCTCCTCTTTTCTATCTCTTTTCAAAGTAAACAATCAGCAGAAAAATTGTAATAAATAAAAACTCATTAAGGGGACCGCAGGTTTTTCTTGTACTAAAGACGTCTCTGACCGCAGAAAACTGACGAGGAATTCATCATAACGTCACCTTGAATGAAACAGATGATAATGACGCGGACCGAGTATGCCGCCACGTGTTTCTTTTTTTCCACCATTTTGTCTACAACTTTGCTCTTCTTCCTCACCTCAATTGCGTTTTCTTGAATGCCGATTCTTCTTTCTTACCACACCCAACTGCAATGATCCACAACTTGCCATGTCTTCAAACAAGATTATTGTGGATTTAAAGAAAAAAAAAAAAAAAGAAATATGGGAATGCATGGAACTTTATATCCAAGACCTTACACTGTTTCATCATTACGCAACTGAGGCCATAAAGACATCTGAGCTAGAAGGCATAGGTTAAAGCAAAGAAAGTTACTAAAGCAACACAGAAGGATTTGGCCATGGGAATAAGATGAGCTTTATGTTTATTATCTGCACTTTTTTTTTCTCCAAGTGTTTTTGGGTTTTTTTAAAAATCAATAAGAGTGGATAACGAAATAAGGCGTTAGGGTTACTTTTTAGCCAATTTAAAGCCATTAAGATGACGCTTACTCTGTGTTTAAGTGATAAATCTCCAACATTATCCACATTTCTGGCTTTTAGTTAATACACTTTTGTTCTTTTTCATAGTTTATTTTATTTTCCTATGTCGATTGCCTGGTTTTTATGTTGCAGGTTACCAATATCGCCTTAATTATTTTAAAGCGTTTTACTTTGAATCTAAAACGGTGTATTTTTATCTAGTTAGATCAGCTGGAACAGCAGCCACAGAGAGGTTGATTTCTATTTTTTTACCTTAACATCGTGTTTTCTTTTTTATATATTTTGTTGTGATATGATTTATTTCATTTTGTATTGTTTTGTTACATGGAACTAGCCCCTCCCCTGACAATTTTTCAGACTCTTCGCTCCTATCAATAATCATGAAAGCAATAGAGCAAGAGGAAAGAAAGTAAATAGCACAATTTTGTGTCATTTTGCAAAAATGTGTTGCCTTCGTTTGTCTGATTTACCGCCGATGCTCTGCTTTAGTGTGACTCAAACGCAGCGTGTGGTACTGCTGCTGTATGAACGTAGCAGACTGGACAGACATGCTGCTTTCTTCAGCGGGAGTCTGACCTGAGAGCACTGCAGGGCAGCAGAGAGGAAGCCCAATTGGACTCTCTATCTCCCTACAGTGGGGGAATCAGGAGAGAGTTTAGTTTTTATTTTGGTGTTGGGGCTCTTCTGATTCTCCAAGATGGACTCCTTATACGGTTGTCTCCGCATGTGTCTTCACTTTGTCAAATGTGAACCTGAAAGCACACTGGGAATGGTGTCAGTGATCTAACTATAATATTCTGCTGTCATGTGACTGAGGAACCAAAAATAACACAAAGTCACTCGCCTTTTTTTTTAAATGGCCTATTTTCTATGGTGGTGGAGTTCAGACGTCTAACCCAACACCCCCATCCAAAACAACAACAGAACCAAGTCTTTTCTCTCAGACTGTCAGTCGTCTTGGAAATATTCTCAGGTCAGTATTCGCCCTGCTGTTGCTCCTGCAGTGCATTGTGGGAAATCTAAGGTTCCACCCCCTCATGAAACATAACGCCAGGGCCCGACAGGGCCAGGCCTACTCCTCTCTCTTCAAAAACCACCAACTTCTGCTGTATATTGTCTTTGTGAACGCTCGCTGGGAACTTTCGCATGCTGCCCGGCGCCGAGAAAAACCTCAAGGTCACCTCTATATTGTTCTGTTCCTGATGTTTGTACGTATGTATGAGTGTGTTTGGGGTTCAGTATGCGAGTACTTAACAATCATCATCTAATATGGAGAAGAAAACAAAACAGACACAAGTTCAAACACGACGAGCGTCGCAGGTAGAGGAGGCGAGTCGTTCTATGCAATGAATCCTATTTGATAATAGAAAAATCTGAGGAGGAAAAGGCATGTGAACAATAATATGGGAAAAAGTCACAGTCATTGTTAATCACTCCTCGGTTAGAGATCATGTCTGCTTTGTTTAATTTCTGGAAATTTGTGTGAAAAAAAAACACCCTCCTCTAATGGAATTGGAAGCCAAAGATATGTTCAAGGCAGCTGGGAAATTCCATTCCTAGACTAAGAACATTAAACTAAAATAGGTGCAAGAAGCGTCTTTTTATCAAATGGAAAATGCTGCCTAGTGATCAACACTGCTGTAAGCAGCAAGATTGAAATATCCAAGTTGTCATGAACACATCTTGACCAATACTGGCCACCATGATCAGTTTATTAGAACTGAAGTAGGGTAATAGAAAAGCTTTTACAGATTTATATATTTAAAGTACTGCGCCGCAGGTGATGGACTGCTCAGGGGTTAAAAACGAATTCTTAAAGAGCCAGAAACAGAAGCTGTTCTAACAATCTCTTTGTGTAGAAAATGTTTCTAAAGAGACACTTTAAATCAATAAAAAATGACCTGAAAGAAAAGACAAATTTAGAAGCAATCAAATTGCAAATAAACTATATAAAAAAAGCTATAGAAAAGACTTATATGATCTGCTGTAAGCTGCTACTGAAGCACTATTCAGAAACGTCCTAAAGTCATCATATTTGTGCATTAAGAGTTAGTAGGTGGGTGTCTTAGTGGAATGTACACTCTAAAGTAAATGTACTAAGCTAAAGGCATTTGCCAGTTTACATATATGTGTTAGTTTTTTGGTAGCAGCGCTCTAAGGGAATGTGGATATAAGAAAATCAACAATTAAAAAAAAAACACTTTTTTTTATATCATTTGAAGGGATGTCAAAATACAAAAGCTCAGTTATAATCAAGGCACTTTTTAATGATCAATGAAGTCAATAACTAAATCCCCAACACCTGATGTTTCTAGCATTTGCAGTTTTTCCATCAAGCATTTGCATACATTATTTGCACATTAACAAAAGACCTTTTTTTTTTTGCACATAGCTGGTGAATCCTACTAATTATTGATCAGCTTACTTTTATTATAACATTCACAATGGAAGGGAGACCATTTAGAGTATATTGTTATGTGCGGGGGGAGAAATATGATAGCTTTCTCCAGCCTGGTCCATAAAAAACACTCATCAGCAGGAAAAAGACATGATTTTAATGAAAATAGTAGCTCTATCTGTTCAGTCTCATATTTATTTATAAACAGTTAATAAACTTATGTTAAAAGCTTATTATTGGGGGATTATAGAAGCTTTCTTAAACTAGTCATTCCATGGTGGAACAGCATATAGAGACAGATCTGAGGCATTCAAAATGTCTTTGGGGTGTAAGTTTAGTGAGACATCATCATAACATCAACATTAGTCAGTGTAATGCTTATGATATGTGTCTTCATATTCCTCCCATGGATTTTAATAAATAAAAGGTTTGATATTGACATCCTTAAATGACTAATATCTGTATTTGAGGACAGAAACCTCTGATTGATGCATCCCTAATATAAAATTATCCCTACAAAGTTCTTTATAGCGCTTGTTTGAGCTTCATAAATCATCTATCCATGTAAAAATAGTCCATATATTTTTTTAGCAATATTTCAAGTATAATTTATCTATGTGAGAATTTATTTCATCATACTGAGAGGAGATATTATGATAGTCGGATTAAAGGTTGAAAAGATTTATTGACTCTAGATATATGATAAAGAATATCTTTATAAAGATGGATTCTATTGCAAAGGTTCTCGCACAACTAATATAATCAGATTGTTGAAAACCATAAATAGAAAGTTTACCCTGAAAAGAGTTTATTTTATTTTTTAAATTATATAGCTGACAAAGTATTTAGAAATTGTTCCTAAAACTAAACTGATGCCTTTCATTGACTTGCAAGGAGTTAAATTAAGATGCAAATTTGAAAATTAGAACAGTGGTTTGAACGCACAGGATCCAAACAGTTTATTTCACATATCCGCTGCCTCTAGATCAGTGTTTTAAAAGACAAAAAATAAAAAAAGCTAAAAGTTAGGTTCCAAAGTAGAACAAACTTGATTAAGCTTAGAATTATCTAATTTAACACCAACTTCCTCTATTTTGTGTCATATGTTTTTCGAAGTTTGTAAAAAAAAAAAAAAATAAATAACAAAAAAAAAAGAACGAAATTGACCAGAAAATGAAATGATCCTTAATCACTTCTGCCTCAGGAAAGCACACATGCTAAATGCAGCCTTGCAATGGAAGACGATGAGATGATTTTAGGAGACGGCGGTTGTGTTCATGCAGATGCAGGATATCAGTGAGAAGGAAACAGCTACAAGCACACAGTTACTGAGAAGAACTGTGCAGAAAATAAGGTTATAGCTCTTATCAGAGTTTGATTTATTTAATTTTTTGTTTGTTTGTTAGTGGTGTTGCTTCTGCATGAATACAGCCATTGAAGGTGACTTTAATATGCATAGCAGTAAGGGCTTCTCTACTACAATAATGGTCACCGAAGAAAGCCATCCTGTTACTGCAGCCGGTCATGAAATCTCTGTCCACACTCTGCATGGTGTCTTTCTTTGTTGAGGAGCACTGGACTTATCAGACACAGTAAAGGCATCACTGCCTGTTGTTGTTTTTAGCAATGTTTTAGTAAAAGTCAGAAAGGAAAACACACATAAATCTAACTCTTATTTTTCTGCCTTCAAATGAAATTAAGTTCCTCTTATTATTATTTTGCAATAGAAAACCAAAACATTAGGTTTCAGCTTGCAACTTATTTTGTTGTTTTTTGGATCAAGTGCATTAAAATGCATCTTGAAATCCTTTTGGGAAATCCAGACTGTAGCTTTTTATAAATCAGACAAGCAGCATCTTAGGCTGTTATGTGTTGCTGCTCTTACTGTTGTTCGAAGTATGACAGGATGTGAAAATAAGAAATGCATATATAAATAAATAAATATATATATAAAGTGGATGTTTCATATAGGCGAGAGGTTCTAAGTAAAGAAGAAGCCATGAGAAAATGGTCCATTCTCACTGTTCATCTCTTACCTGTAAAGTGACAAGTGCATGATTTGGACACCTCCCATATTCTCTCCTTAAGCCCAGCCACCTCTCCGACCTTTGACCTCCCTCCAACCTTCTTTATTCCAGTGTAAATACCAGATATGAACCCGAGTCCACTCCAAACAAACATGTAAATGCCATGAGGGACACGTCCTGTACGACATGTAAATCTCAAACAAGTCACCACACACAGACACATGCACAAGAGGCGTGCGAGAGAGGCCTTTGTACTGCAAACAGCCACCCCAGCTGCAGCGTATGCAAGCCCAGAACTCCCTGCCAAAATCTGTGCTTTTTTTTGTGTATGAAAAACGACTAAAACGAAAAACTACAAACAAATAAGCTGACAAACCGCATTGTGTTTGTATGTGACTGGCTTGTACGGATGGTTAAAAACGTCATATTCAATAAAAAAATAAATAAATCATTGTATTCGGATATGGAAAAAAAAATAATGGTCTGTGTAGAGTTTCTATACATGTTGTGTTTGTTAAACGAGATGACATCTAAAACAAAAAAATATATAAAAAAAATATTCTGACTTCCAAGTTGAGGGTGGATCATTGCATAATGAAAACAGAGGGACAAGGTGAATAAAACAGCGAACATCTTGGGGGGGAGAAGCTTAAAATAACCCAGCTGATTGAAGTAAAGAGTAAAAACAAAAAGAGCCTAAAAAACGACAACAAAGTGTTCCATTCACTGTTGTAAGTGCAATGAGCTAAACTTCCTGTTTCCCTATTGTAAAACCTTGTGTATGTTTCTGTGTATTCCTCCTGTAAATGGGTGTAGTAGACCTGGTGCATCATGCCATGTAATGTGATGAATGACAAATTATGACCTTACATTTCAATCAGGAAAAAAAAAATAAAAAAAAATACATAAAACCAGAGCTTGGTGTGTTTTTATTTGCATGGTTTTTGGTAAAAGATGAGCAGAAAAATAAACGTTTAATCCAATAAGAAGAACTTCAGAGATTAATTCACAGCCTTCTGCAGTAAGTGAATATAAATGAACTGGTCTGGTTCATTGTTTTCTACTGTCAGCTTGGTCCAAGTCATCATCACAAGCACAATGGTCTATTTTCACAATGTAAGTAGATGCATTAAAGGCTGAGACGGCATCCTGACATTAAATTAACTAAATTAACAGAGGAGCAAATAGAGAGTTGCTCTTGGTTGCATCAAGAATTCAATGCAAACCCTATTGGAGTACACATGTCCAAAACTGTCCAAGTCAGATTATGGTTATCTGATTTTGGGATCATGCATCCACTGATTCATGCTTGATCTTGTTCACAAGATTTTGCAGCGCTCTAAGTATGTTATTGGAAAGTTCCTGATGCAATGTTTGCTGAAACACAAAATGATCTCATCTATCCGCTGCAACAAAAACTTCATGATGCCGCACCACAAAATTCAGTACCACAACATTGTCCTTTGCGTACTTGGAACAATGAACTCCTGGCTGAAAAGGTGCTGCCAGCTGGGGAAGAGCAGTCACACCCCCAGATTGCACATACAGGGTATTTTTTCGATGGCCGCCAGACGTTTTTTAGGGTTTAAAGCTGTAGAGCAAATGCAAAATTATATTTTAGCCTCCTCCACCAACTTTTATCTTAGAAAAGGTTGATTTAACAGGCAGTTCAAATCTAGAGAGAGTTTTGTAGACATCCTAAATAAAGTATGCTAAACCCATTTTTAACTTATTCAATAGGTAATAAATCATTATATATATCTAAATGGTGGCTGTAAATTCTTACAGTTGAAAAAGTGTCACATTTGCTCTGTAGGTAAATATTAATATACTCATCAACGTACAACTTATTGTACATCTTGTAGTTTGGGTCATAAGCCAAACTGATGAAACTTAACTGACAACTGATGAAAATAACAAGTGTGGTTTGGCTTTAGGGGTTTGTCTCATTTGATCTGTACCAGAAGCAATAGAACAGCTCAACAGGAAGCATGGGGCCTTTTCCAATGGCATGAAAAATAAAAGATGGCCTGAAGAAATGACCCCACTTGATTCCTTTCAGAGCACCTTTCCGTCAGATTTCTAAGGACAGCAGCCGGACGCTTTTTATACTGACTTCAGAGGCTGTTATGTTGAGCTCCCACTCAACCGCTTCCCCTGGATGTGCCCGACTATCAACACTTCTCTACAAATGGAGTCAAATCTGAAATCCTGCAGCTTCAAAAGCATGCTTTCACATTTAGTATCGTGATGTAATACTGGCTGCCTGAATAGGGGAGTGTTGGCCTACCGGTTAGAGCAGTGCGCTTATGCTCTGAGAATGTTGCAAGTACCCGGTTTGATCCCCACAGCCTCCACTCTGGGTCCCTGAGCAAGACCCTTTACCCCACACTGCTCCCTGGGCATCACACAGTGGCAGCCCACTGCTTCTCAAGGGAATGGGTTAAATGCAGAGTTAATTTCTCTAGTGTGACATTAATAAAGTTTAATTATATTATTTTATCATCATTATAACAATTTGTGTAAGAGCAAACTCCAAAAAGGCAGGTAAGAGATCTCTGTATGGTAGCAGCCTTCAGCAAAATGAAAAAGCATATAATGATTCTGATATTACTTTAGAATCTAAGCCAATCAACCCCCGGTATCTCTATAATAATCCAACAAAATCACCTTAGAAATTTAGCACCATGAGGACAAGGAAAAAAAGACAGCAAATGGATCATAAACTTTGATCTGTAGGTTTGTGAAGCTGATAGATATGAATCACAAAATATCTATAATGTATTGACAATATGCAATACTTTGCGTTGATCTGACCTGGGTACCTCTGGTCTCTGGAGGGTGTCTGGCTGCTGTGGTTGGCACGCCTCTTAGCCATCACATAGCAGAGCAGCAGCATGTGGATCAGTAGAATGGAACTGTTGACCCTTTACCAGGTGGCATCCAGTCTCTGTAGAAGCGCAGCAGGGGATTAAATTGAACCCATTTCCAATGCATGTTGGACTTCGGCAGGGTAATCTTCTTCACCGGTTCTGTTCATCACTTTTATGGACAGAATTTCGAGGCACAGCCAAGTGACGGATAAGATTCCAGAATGAGGACTGGCGGCTTTCACATCTGCTTTTTGCAGATGTGTTTCTGCTGGCTTCCTCCTGCAAAGACACATAGCATGTGCTGGGCGGTTCCCATCCTGCTGCAGGTCAGCTGGGATTAAGATCAGCTCCTACAAGCACAAGGATCTCCACCGGCAGAAAGTGTCAGTTTTGGAGGAGGGTGGGCGTTTCTGCTGAGACTGCTGCATCAACAGGTCCAAGATAAGAGGAAGACAAGGAGTATGTAATAATAATAATAGAACTTTATTGATCTCACACAGGAGAAATTAACTCTCTGCATTTAACCCATCTCCTTAGGGAGCAGAGGGCTGCCATTGTGTGGGGTTAAGGGTCTTGTTCAGGGACCCAGATTGCAGAGTGTGGGGATCAAACCATGTACTTGCAACCTTTTCAGAGCAACAGGGCCCTGTTCCATCTAGGTCAAAACTGCCCTAAAAAAATTAGAAATCCAAATCAGAGGGAATGTATGCAAAGTATTATAAAATTGATGTTTTCTTTAAATATTTCCAAGAGAATAAAACATCTTGTGATCAAAATCATTGGCTGCATGTAGTGCTTGAGTTATCCTATTTGATGCTTTTGTGTCATTTCAAAGGCAGACCAATATCAAATTTAGCGCTTTAAAGGGGATTTGATTATTTAGTAAAGAGAATGAAGAGTACTACAAAGGGGTTTCTGCAGTAAACCCTCTTCGAAATAACCATGGGCGCTAATTCAAAGGTGTTGTCGTTGGTTACTAATGTATTAGATGAACATTTCTGGTATATTATAAGAATGGCATTTCCTCATAACTGAAGCACAGTGATGGCAGCAGTCACAGTTGATGTCATCCAAATAAAGTATGAGCAACAGACAGAAAGTGAAATTAGAATTTTATTAGTAGACATCCTCCCTCCCACCCCCCCTCCATTCATTTACCAGCAGAGCTGTCCACAACATGGATAAGACCCCTCCCAATCCACCCACCCCCACCTCAAAATAAAACATCTGGTACAATTTTCTCAATAACAACAAAAAAAGTTTAAATACTATAAAAATAAATCAGTTGCACAAAATTATATGCCATTTTGCGTATGATTACGTCTCTGCAGCACATGTACACAAACATGAGAGAAAAACTGAGCAGTAAAAGCGACATTAAGGCCTGGAACAGATTAAATGACAGAGATTAACGGAGTAACTGCTGGAACTTTATATTTTAAGGTCACGTATGTTAACTAGACACCCTTCAGTTACAGTGCTACCCTTTTTTTGTGTGTTTTTGCTCGTTTTATTTATTTAAACAGAAATGCAATTTGTGCCAAAACTGTTGGAAAACGTAAATCATTCATAGCTTAGCTGGTCAATCAAACAGATACAACAGCCACATCTGAATGTTTATTGGACATCCTCATACCACACTTCTGACATTTTTTTTAAGCAACAATCATCTAAAACCAAAACTCCATAAATAATAAACATGAATTAAAAAAAACACATAACAGATCCAAGTAATAATCATATTTTTCATATTTAAAACTAGATGAGTGTGAAAAGTGATGCTGAGATTTGACATGTATGGAAATACTTCAGAGGAAGGTGTGACATCTATAGATGAGTGAGCAGATCTAATAAAGCTCTAGGTGTGTGTTACAGGAGAAAAAACAGAGCAACTGTACAAAAACAGATCAGAGCCGGGGTGTTCATGCTGATGTGCAAACGTTGCATAGTTGGTGATGAAACGTGATTTCAAACAAACAAGATGGAAGAAAATATGCAACCAAAACAAAAACACAAATCATCTATCAGATGTAGAACATGTAAAATTCACCTTAGCATTTCAGCTAAGCTCTTTAGTGTCATTTCTTTTCCCAAAATAAGAGCCCAACAGCAAGTGTCTCAGTGGGCGAGGCTTTACCCTCTTAACTCTTTACACAGACAAACAAGATGGCTTCTAAAAGCGGCCATCTGACAGCTTTATTTTATTTTTGTTTGAATGCACATGCAGAGGAATGTTTAAAAACCCATTAAGCAGATTTGAGAAAATATAAACACCAGTATGAGTGATATTATCTTTTCTACTAAAGGTTTACCAAGCTGAGTGTCATCCTGTGGGAATGTGTGGCTTTAAAGAACAGAGGTGATACCAGCACACAAAGCAGGACAAAGTTAACCTCTTTCTGTATACAGCCTTTTTTAACCCGCCGCTCATGTCTGACCACTTAAACCCAAAAAGTTCTGGAGCTTTAATTTGGCGGATGTTGGTTCTGCTGATGCATTTTTGGATAACGGACCTGAAGGCACAGACGGACATGTACATTTGTAGCAGGAAGAAGACGGAGAACTACATTCAGTTATTTTTTTTACTTTCTGTTGTACCAGCGGTTATTATGATGTTTCTGCAGGTGAGATTCATCGACCAAAAGCCAGTTAGTCTAATCATCCCAGATGGCAGCAAGCGTCTCCAATTAGATCACTACTTTGCACTAAAAATCACATGAAGCCAACTCTCCTGGGATGAATTTAAACAATTAAAAAGTGTTTGAAATATTTACACGACATTTATAACTAATGAATGGATTAAAGTTTCAGAATTTTTCTCCAGTCATCAGCCCAAAGTAGTTTGAATTATGTATAAAAAAGGTTCGGTTTAGTCATCCAGGATTGAATTTTGAAGCATAGATAACTCCAGATCATTTTTTTTTTTAGAACCGAGTATGTTATGCAGAAACCACCAATAATAATCTGTAGGTATAAAAGTAAACACAAGTATCTTTAGTTATTTCAAGGCCAATAACAGCCCAGTAGAGTTGTTTATATAATATATTATAAGATATATCTCAGGGATTGCCTTTTAAACCAGATTACTCATGTTTCTGTTTACCATGTAGAAACCGAGCATACGTTTTTTTATTTCCCCTAAGACCTGCAAAAAGAAGCCTGTATATAAGTTTCCTGGTTAGTAAAATATAAAACTCAAAGACAAAATGAGACCACAGCTTAGAGGAAGAAGGAAACTTCATTTTCATAGAGTTAGCTTTGAATCAGTTTGAAGCGGCTTCAGTGTCATTGGATGAGTAAAAGCAAAAACAAAGGGTTTCAGGGTTATGAGATGGAGACATTACTCGCTGTAGCTGATCCAACCAACAGTAGATGTATATATTTGTTCTGTAAAGAGCATAACGTTCTCTACATTGATTTGTGTTTCAAGTCTTTTAGAGTTTCCAAAAGGGTGAAGATGATCCGTCTTCAGCCAAAGGAACATTCACATCCCTGATTTTCCTTGTTGACTGGGTGTCCATTTGAATCCACAAATCCATCATGAGGTTTGCGACGTCCAAGTTAATGTTTCCACTTATATATGCACACATGCATTCAGAAGTCCTAAGCATCTGTGCCAAAGGTATGGCAGCTGAAAAGAAAAGAGTTTGATTGGAAAGATGTAAAAGATTCAGACTGTATGTGTGACTCTGTGGATCGGTGGGCTTCCAGCTCTCTGGAAATGAGGGATTTTTGTGCTCTGAATAGTGTCGGGGCAGAGAGGAGACCTTTTTCACATGTTTAATTCCCTTCAAGTTGTTGAAAGTAAGACAGTTTTGATGGAAGTCTCTCCTATGACAGTTTCTGTGGAAACCCTCCCAAACACATAAACCTGTGAGGAAAAACGGTAGGGAGATGGAGATGGTGGCTGTATGCGTTTCCATCAATTCTCTGTGTCATATGAGCTCCCGACAAACAAAACTGCAAATTAAACACAAGGAAGAAGAGGAGGAGAAGGAGGAAGAAGATGGCTCATAGGGTATCAATATATATCCGGCATGTTCTGGTAGTTCCTGTTAAAGTAGCCGCCGCTGTAGATCCAATCCTGGGATCCGGTGTATGGGTTGGTGCCCATCTGGAACCACCTAAAAAAAAAACAAGGCAGTCGTTAGGATTCTTTATTTCCCCTCAAAGATTTATTCTACAGTTTTTTTTTTTTTATTAACTTCAGTCCTTTACTTTTATAATATTCCAACCATTAAAAAGAAGAGTTATTTGCAATTTTGTAATTTAGACAAAACTATTCATCCAGAGGGAGACCTGCATCTGTCATTTATGGTCACTACTTGTTTTCTTAGTTTTTAGTTGCATGGGAGATAAAACAAACTAAATGTCTGTTTTTGTTTTTTGTATTTAAATAAGAGTTAAGAAATAAATATACTAACAAGAATCAAAGAGGAGGGGAAGTTAAGACGCCTTACAGTACATGTATTTCAGTCATGTTAGAGAAGCCCAGACTTAAACTGGAGTTAAGTTTTGGTCTAATCTGCTATACTTTTTTTCTCCATGCCTCCCTTTCATCCTTTTTCAGGTCCTAGTTGGCACTAGGAGAGACGTGAGGAAGGAGATCAAGCTTTACACAACCTGATTAAAGCTTAACTTGTAGTAATGTTCAAATGTTTTATTCAGATACACTGGAAAATAAATAAAATACTAAAAAAAACTAATTTTAAGAGTGAAATGACTAACATAAATGCTGCTATAAAGTTTAAATGTGAAAAAGTTGATTTAAAACTGCCTCAATTAAAACAGGCTAACAGTTTTTGTTAGATCTGCCCTGGTATGACTTTCTACTCACTAAATAAAAATTATTATTATCTTAAAAAATACACATACAGCTATTAAATCATTTACTTTTAAATTTAAAGCAAAAATGTAAGACACTAGATGACAACACATTCTCGGTTAGAAGTTGGTGACTGCCTAAAAACAAAAACAAGGGAATTATTATATACAAGTCTTACAATTAACGTTAACATTAATTATTAAATTATTTTAGAGCTTTATTCAGATTAAATTACCAATTTGTTTCAAACTAATTTGATAACAGCTTAGGAGCTGTCAGACTAAAGTTCTATAGCTCCCTCTAGTGGTTAACAGTAAACAGTTAAAGTGGGGGGGGGGGGGAATAGAAACCCATTTGGCCCTTCTGAAAAAGTAACTCCCCCAAACCTAATCACTTCTTTTCTCAACATTAACAGCAACAAATGGCATCAAAGGTTTGTGATCGCTGGCAAATGTCTTCCATAAAAGATCTGCAGTGGAAAAAATCATAATTAAAGTATTTTTTTCTTAAAATAAAGACATTTGTTCTTGAATCTAGGTAGTAAATGAGACACTTTGCCAATGGAAGAAGACAATTTGCATTTAGAATAAGAAAAAAACAATTGCATTGTCTTATTTCAAGTAAATATTATCTAATGATCTTATTTTAATTGTAAATATACTCATTCCATTGACAAATCATCTTATGTACCTCCTCAAATTAAGGGTAAATACATTTAAGAAATTTTGACTTATTTCTAAATTGTTTTTGCAGTGTGAGGAATTCTTGACCTGATCCTCTTTGCAGAAATGATGTAATTCAGCCACCTTGGAGGGATTTCCACGACAACTTCAGGACCAGATATTAGACCCGCAGCTGAGCTACAGCTTGAGTGGGCTTAATGTTCTGTAGTGACAGCTAAACATTTCGGTTAGAGCAAAGTTGCCCCTAACACTCGGAGAAATGCTCCGCTTCTGAAATGCTTTCTCTTTTTTTCCTATTAGTATCAGAACATTTAACCCAAAGTCTCTTTAAGATGGGGCGTTTTTTTCCAAGTAGATCGGAGTTCTTCTTCAGCTGTTGTTTTGGCCTTGGGACTCTCCCATTGAGGCCATTTGACTCGGATCTTCAACCTTACGGTTAAACCTTGACCTTAGCTGAGATAACTGCAGTGCTTCAGATGTTCTGGGAAAGGTTCATCACTGCTGCATGTTTTCTCCAGTTGTGGATGGTGGTTCCCACTTTGGTTCGCTGGCTTCCACAGTAAATATTTCCAGACTGATAGATGTCATTTACTTTGGTTTTCTATTGTTTTACTTTTTCAAACTGAATATTCACTCCTTTAGAACTTAGTTATCAAAGAGGGTAATTTTAAATGATCAAAAGGTTGGGTAGGGTAATTGGGTAACTGCAGGTTGGGTAATTACTGCCTGGTTCTTTTCAACTTTAGTAAGAATGTAGTGAATCACGGTTTATTTCTGGTTAAACAAGGATGAATATTACTTTTTCCCCTAACGGCCAAGTTGGTAAAGCTGTTTCCCTTAATGAATTAAATAATTTAAACAATGCTTTTATATTTACTCATTTAATCCTTTAAGACACTTAAGTGTGACAAAAAACCCACTTGATTAAAGTGATGTATTTTCTTAGGTGGAAGATGATGCTAAATGTTTATTTGACCCAATTTTCAAGGTAAATGGTTTGTTTGGAGTGTATGTGTGCAGTAGTTGGATGTTTGCTACCTAGTGCTCCACTCCTCCTCATTCTTAGCTCTATCCTTCCTGGCAGCCCTCTGTTTTTCTTCCAGTCTCTCCTTCTCTTTGCTCGCCTCGTCTGCAAAAAACACATCACAACTGGAGGGTTAGGAACCAGGAGAGCGCACTAAAATCAATCTATTATCCTTTTTAAATGTTTAGACAATCGAAAAACCTGGACAGCAAGATAAAGTTAAATCCTATTACCTATGTGACCGTTCTCCATGGCTCTGATGTCGGGCCTGAAGCGACAGTCGGTGGGAGCCAAGATGGCTTCCATTCCAGGCTCCAGCTCATTGAGAGCCATTGCAAAGTTTGTGAAGTTGTACATCTGAGGAAGGAGCACAAATGAGTCCATTTAGCCACAATCATCCTATGTTGGTTTGACACCTAAGTTTTAACTACAGTGATTAATATTTGATCTTAAGATGCTGACTGACTGAAGAAATGTTACACAGCAGTAGCCAGTCAAAATTTGATGGGTCTTTGTCTGGTCACCCTTCAATTACTTTTTAAACATCAATATTTGTGCTAAAATACTCTGTATTGATTTGAAGACTTTAAGATCTGAATAGAAGCATCATCTCCTCGTCAGACCTTGTAAATCATTGAAAGGGTGGAGTCAGAGTAAAAAAATATGCAAAAGGGGTTCACTCCAGTAGCTGGAAGGTGGAGGGAAGTGGGCTGCCATTCCGCTGGCGTTTCACTGGGAAGGGCTGCTTTGAATGGCTGCTGCTGTATGGAAACGTGTTTATTCATGGTCTTATGTGCAGCTTATGTTCAGATACCTTAGCAGAGTGTGCTGGCCGGGACTCTATCCTCCACAACAGATCGCTTCCTGGTATAACAGTCACCGTTTCCTGGACTTCAGGCATATCGTCTGCTTCGTCATTCTCCGCTTTTTCAAACTCCTGCAAATAACCCATTGTGAGCTCTACAGCACAGGAAATATGGTTTCAAATGTTCAGGATCAAACTGGATCTCTCTACAAATGACCTGTGGGACCGCGATCTACAGTCAGCTCCCATCATTACTCTGCATAATCTGCCTCTAGCAGGTCTGAATCTTTACAGGGTACGGGTTTTGAACTTATTACACTTTACTAAACACAAGCAAACTAAAAAGCTGCACAAGTCTATGTACACCTTTTCATTTACCTGAATAAAGACCACAGAGTGAGCTGAGGACAACAACAGATTAACTTAATCATAATCATTATCATACAGAAACTATGTAAACAATGATAATATAGGAAAATGACACAGCGGCTCGTTTAGAAAACAGCAGATTCACAAATCCAGTTATTCTCACATTTTTTTTGGACTTATCGCCTTTCTTGTCTGACTTTTTGTAGGCCTCATATCTCTGAGGGTCGACGCTCCACATGCACTCGGTCCACTTCCCATAGATTACGCGGAGCTTCTTTTTACTGCACAGAAAATAAAACAAGGGGGACAAGAGGAGAAAGGATAGAAATATTCAAATAAAGAAAAGGCAGTATAGAGAAAAAGAAATTTAATAAGTTGAGAGAAAAAAGAGGGGGAACATAGAGAGATAAGAAGATCAGATAAATAAGTCCACTTTTAAACATGTTCATACTGAAGGTTGATTTCATGTAATAAATCCTCTCCAACCTCTTGTCTTGGATGTATCCCTCTACTTTGTGCAGCTCTTTGCCAAACATGCCACATGGCTTAAAATTCAGCACACACTTCTCCCCGGTGCTGCAGAACATAAAAGAAGAGAAGGAAGAACAGACCTTTACTAACTGATCCTGCAGAAACTACAAGACTATAAACAGCTGAGAATGGGAAGGCAAAGTGAACATTTATTTAGGATAAAAACTTATTTTTCCCCTTAAAATCTATGGCTTACTTTTTCTCATTATAAACATTTTCTTTATTATTATTCATTTTTTTAAGGAAACCAAATTTCTGCCCGGTGGAAAATAACACATAGCATAGAAATAACAATTCAGTATCAACGTTATTAACCGTTTTGTAGTCTTCCATAGTTCTCCAAACATGGAAAACACTGAATGCAAATTCCAGGTTTCTCCAGACTGTATAAGAACTGGGTGAGTTTACCTCTTAGATTGTGGTATGAATCTGTGCCACTGTGTGAACACGACACACGACCAGATATCAACAAAGATTATTGTAGAGCTTCCTTCAACAAACAGACTAAAGCAGTCGTTTGCACACAGTGAGGAAGCAGGCTGAGCCTCAAATATCTACACAGACAAAAGGTGTTCTTCAGTTTTGCTCATTGGGTTGAATTGAACCTGATATTCATGGTTTTAAATTGGGGGGTGAATATGGCCCCCAGAAACGCATCTTTATTCACACTTAAATAGGCTTCCTTCATATTTTGAAAATCAGATTTAGACTTACATTTCAAGATTTGAATTTATTTCTCCAGGTTTTAGAATATTTTAGGTGGTTGGGTACTAAATGTTAACTGCTTAATTCAGATGAAATCAGCGTTTCAGACTTTCATAGTAGAGTAGAAAGCTACTTTACTATTTTACTGCTTTACCTGTGCGGAAAGCCTGAGTTCCTTTAAATCAAGACTAAAAACACATTTGTTTAGGATTGCCTTTGACGGTTCTAGTTAAACAGTTTAACTAAAACATATTTTCTTTAATCAAACTGTTTTTAATATTCTTTTTTTGTTTCTGCATTTTTTATTTTATTTTATTTATTTTTTATTTTTTCCTACTTGCTTTGATTCTGTTTTATCTTCCTGTATTTTAATCATGTAAAAGCACATTGCATTGTCTTTGTACTAAATTGTGCTATACAAATAAATTTGCCTTGCCTTTCCTGGCCTTACCTCTATTTGAAAACATGTAACTTTTTGACTAAAGCAGAATTTACAAGCATTTCAACCTCTCACCATTGTAATAACAACGGGACAGCCTGGCAACCCCCTAAAAATACATATAATTACATCACTCAGTATTTATTCATACATATTCAGTAAAATTATTAATTTCATTTCTAAATACATTTTCAAATAACTTTTAAGTATTTAATTTTAAATTATTTTTAAACTTTTTTGGGGAACATTTCATTACTGAATCTGTAATTTCATATAATTGTGTTTCAAAGTGTTTAATGGGACAGTTAATTATTTATTTGATAAAGGGAACATTTCATCATTTATTTGTTCACTTAACAACTATTTGAATCGTGTATTAGATGTATAAATAAATGTTAAATCTACTTTTTCGTGGAACATTGAGATGAATGAATTCTGTGGTATATTTAGACCATCATAAACCTCTGGGATCAGATCATTATGACTGTAAAAACCATCTTCTGTCTCAAAAATCCTGGACTACAGTTCACATTTGTGAACTTTGGTTCACAAATGTGAACCAAAGTCCCCATTGGTAGGAATTACAACATAAAATAGAGAAGTTGTAGTTTGGCATAAAAAAACATAATAAAAAAATAGAATAGACTTGTTTCTATACCTGTGATTGACTATTTCCACTAAGCCATACTGCTCTATCCACAGTTTGCCCAGGATGATGTTATGCACACAGCAGTAAGGGTTAGTCCATGTGTACACCTCATTGTGTCTGCAGAGGAAGGAAGGGGGCAGCAGAAGGATGGATTGAATTTAAAATTAGAAGATGTGATGAACAAGAAAAAAAAAGATTTTTATCTGCAACCATAAAATTCTACATTTCTTACTTGAGAAGTTCTAGTGTGATTGTTCCTTTTGGCTCTGCCTCAACACTCTTCCCCCAGTACTTGAGCTTGGGATAGATGGAGCCATGGAAGACAAAGTCCCCGGACAGGCTCTCTGCGTGGAAGGCACTGATTGGAGGATGATGGGACACCTGCTCTGACACCAGCCGGAAACCCTGATCCTCTCTGCAGAAAAGACACAATAAAGCAAACTAACTGGTGAGGAAGACTGAGCTTTGAGGACGATCGCCGTAAGTCTTTGTGTGCAGATATGTCGGTACCTGATGAGTTCAAAGGTTTCCCCCAGCAGCGGGTTGAAGGGTTTTCCAGTTCGGTCCCACTGAGACGCAACTGCTGACACGGCGAAAGCAGCTACCGTCTGATTTAAAAAGTGCAGAACATGTTAGCTTGGAGGATTATAGCTATTGAAGCGGTGGTTTACTTTTAGATTTGCTCTTCAGAAAATAGCTTTTAAAAAAACATTAAATCATAGGACAGAACACATTTCAATCCAAACTGTTAATGGAAGTGCAAACAATTTAACCTAGATGATAGAAATGCAGGTCTGCGTGTTTCTCTCACCTGCATGCGCTCTATGGAGTTGGACAGTGAGCAGGCCTTGTTGATGAGGTAAGTATGTTCCATATATTCTGAGATCCTCTGGAGGAAGCTCAGTGGCTCATTGAAGACGATGGGCATCGTGATCTTGGACAGTTCCTTTGGGAGAAAAAAAATCATTTGACTTTGGTCAGCTGGGAGAGAATAGGGAATAGCAAATCCTTTGAATTTCAGACCGCTTCGTCTTTGACTGTTTATCACAGCCCCCTGTCTACAGAAGGTCGGCTTACATCGACCAAGACGGGTCCAAATCAGAAAATATTTGATTTTGACAGGAGAAATGTGACTGGAACCTACGTATGAATTCAGACTCTGGAAGAACTATAGGGCTGATATTACTGGACCTCAGTGTAGTGTTTAATACATTTGATCACTTGATTTTATTTGAGTGTTTGGAAAACTGGGTCTGCATTTCTGGTGCCTCTTTAAACTGATTTAAATCCTATCTGAAGGACAGAGACTTTAATGTGTCAGAAGGGAACTTTAAATCAGAGACCAGAAAAATTACATGTGGGATTCCTCAAGGCTCCATTCTGGGGCCCCTTCTATTCAATGCCTACATGCTCCCCATGGCTCAGAATATAGCAAAACATCAGTTACCACAACTATTCATATGATACACAGCTTTACATGACAATGTAGCCAAGTGACTATGAAGCCATGAAAGCGTTGGCTAGATGCTTAGAACAGGTCAATATGTGGATACACCATAATATTCTCCAACTGCATAAAAACATAACTGATGTAATAATCTTTGGACCAAAGGCGTAAAGCTCCAGAGTTAGCTCACAGCTTCAGCTACTTTAGCTAGAAAACACTGGTTATGGCCGAAATCTTGGTTTCATGATGGACTCGGACCTGAAACTTCATAAAGGCAGTTACTAAGTCAGCCTTTTATCACCTGAAAAACATTTCCAAGGAATAAAGGACCTTTGTCAAAGCAGGATCTAGAAGAACTCATTCATGCATTTCATTTGTTTTAGTAGTTTTAGCTGATCCCAAACCCTGCTGCCTGTGTTCTCACTAGACATAATAAAATAGTGCACATCAGCCCAGTTCTAGAGTATTTAAACTGGCTCCCTTTAGCTCAGAGATTAGACTTTAAAATCCTTCTGTTAGTCTATAAATCACTGAATGGATCACACCTCAATACATAACAGATTTGTTGTCAGTCTATCAACTCCCCAGACCACACTGCATGTCTGCTAGTCCCAGTCTGCTCTGTACTAGAGACTGACATTTTTTCGGGAATCCCACGGGTCACGGGATTCCCGTGGGATTCCCGTGGGATGGGAGTCAGTATTAGTAACGATAACCTGATTGGGATGGTACAGGATTAAACATTAACGGGAGAAGACGGGAGCAAACCAATAGCAACTAAAAAAAACTAGGATCGATGCCAAAAAATTAAATAAAATAGAAAGAAAAAAAATCCAGTACTGGCGCCGCCATTTTGTAGTTTTTTTCCTTGAAGTCTACACTATAATGCGAGTCAAAAAAAACTACACGACCCAAAAACCAACAGTGCTTCCGCTCTGAGTTTTTCACCCGCGCTCAAAAAAAAAAAAAAAAAAAAAAAAACAAGAATGGGAGTGGTGCAGGAGCGGGAGTCATTCTGAATGGGAGCGGGATGGGAGTGGGAGTAATTTCAACAGGAGTGGGACGGGACAGGATTTAGATTTCATCTCTGGCCCGAGATTTGGACGGGACAGGAGTGAAAATCCACTCCCGTGTCAGTCTCTACTCTGTACACCCAGAACTAGAACCAAATATGGAGGAGCAGCATTTAGCTCCTATGCTCCACTTATCTGGAACAAAGTCTCAGAAGAATTGAAAAGTGCTGGGAGGCTGAGTTATTTAAAGTCCAAGCTAAAATCCCATTTGTTTAGAGCTGCTTTCGATTGTTAAAGTTAAACTGTTAACTAATGAATTATTAGTTTAGGTCGCTGTCAAATTGTTTTTATTTTACTACCTGCTTTTTTTTCATTTGCTTTTATTTTTCTTCTGTTTTATTGTTTAATTTAAATAAAGCAGTTTATATGAATTGTGCTATCGAATAAACTTGCCCTGCATTGCGTTCTGGTGAAAGGCTTTAAGCTTAAATTAGATAATTTTTAAGCTAATTGGTTACAAAGACAATAATGTAGGAGTTCAAAATGTATTGTTTGTTTACAGAAGCTTGCCATGCATGTACAAATACAAATTGATGAAGACACTGGGGAAAAAAACAGTGATAACAGTAGAACTCTTAACTTACCAGATAATTTCATATTTATTTTATTGGGCTCTTTTAGACCAAAGTATAATAGCTTCTTAGCAAGGTATTTAATTCTGTTCTGTATTCCATTTCAGTGCTAAATAATAAAAGAAACAAACTAATTTAAGCTGCAACCTGATCATGCTTAATGTTTGTTTTTTGTGTGTGGCACAGACAGGATCATACTTTTGGGGCTGTGCATAAGACAGAGGGGGTGTTCCCATTTTTGCTTCCAGTCTGATGCATCTAAACAAGCAGCAGGTGTTTCCAGCCACTCAGCTGATCTACATGTTCATCAGTCACTTATGACTGCCTGCAGGCTAAGCTGCAGGAGCACTCAGCTGTGATTTGTTTCTCAGTAGTTTCTGTGTTCATGCATCCTCCAGGGTCAGGGATTAGGTTTTATTAGCGGTGCCATGTTAAAAAGACTGATCACACCAAGCCACAGCTGACTGAGGGAGTCCTAAATGCTGCTCCCAGTTTGAATCAGAGGCCAGGAATGTGTTTCATTACCAACGCCTCTAGCAAAATACGTGAGCAGAGCTTTACTCATTAACCAGACCTAATACAGCCTCATCTCTCCTTGTGGAGACTTTGCAAAGACTGAATGGTGGTTTTGTTTTGTTTTCTTCTGGGGGTAGCACCATCATGCTGGAGTTCGGTCCCCTGCTGATGTTACAAAATGGATAGAGTAATAAATCTCCACATAAATCAGCATTTGAAGATCGGGGGTTAAAACTAGTGTTGCACCGATACCGATACCAGTATCGGACCGGGCCCCGATACTGCCCTAAAATGGTGGTATCGGTATCGGCAAGTACCAACAAATAATGCACCGATACCATTTTGAGAGCCATAAGTTTATTCTACTATTGTCACCCATTCTAGGTAGGCAATAAAAAGTCCTATTGGATTCACTTTGTATTAGATTTTTCCTGCTTTACAAACGTAGGCAGCAGCTTGACAAAGCCATGATGGGAATTATTTTACATTATTATGGTATCGGTATCGGCCGATGCTGCACAGCCAGGTATTGGGTATCGGTATCGGGGCCAAAAAATGGCATCGGCGCAACACTAGTTAAAACAAGCTAAACTGGGTGTTTAAACAGGACACTGATCCAAAACGAGGGCCATAACAACAAGATAGAAAGACAGACCGAACCAACTGAATGCTCTGCTTTCACGAAACAGGAGATCAAATATCTGAAGAGAATTAGAAAACATCTTTCTTGATGGCTGCAAAAAGAATATGATGGTACAAAAGATAATAATAATAACAGATTGACAGAGGAAGTAAATTAAATGCGATCAAAAAACATTATGTTGGATCATCAGTGATCAGTCCACCGTATAAAACCAGAAAACATGACCTCTCAATATGGATTAATAATCTTCTCAAAACTGAAAGCTGCCTCTCTGATAATGTGCAAACATAATGATTAGGCATTGGATTTTTTTTTGTTTTTATTATTATTTTATCTGTCAAAATGCAACAAACTAGATCTTACCAGTCCAATACATTTTTTCAGGATACTCCAGATGCTGACTGTGTTTCTGGAATACATGGGTGCTGGTAAAGATGTCCTGTATAAGAAAGGGAGACACAGAGACAAGGATGTAGATAAGAGAAGGATGCTATTTTCAAGTTTATCCGTGGATCAGATTTTATGACAGGTACGCATGACTTAGCAAACACTACAGAAACAAAGGAGGAAATCCTAAACCCTCAGAGACGTATACCAGTGAGTATAGACAAACAGATCAGTTCACATGAACAGGCCCTGTGAGTCTTTCTTGGAGCTGTAGTTTTCCACTGTGCACCACGTCACTAAAACAAATGAAAGTCAATACGCATAACACTCGTGTATGAGTCAGTCTGTAATGACATGTTCTACACTCATTTCTGCTTCTTTCATATACATTCCATTTATATTAAGTCATACGTGACAGTTTTATTCAGAGAGGCGAAGGAAATGAGTATCAAGTTAATCAGTTAACTAAAGAAAACCAATGATTCTCTAGTATGGTTTTGGTTTCAGAAAGAAGAGTCCATCAGCCTGTGACGGGAGCATAATCCAGACAAACGGAGGGCGGAATGTGGCGCAGGAATGAGGCTGAACCTGTGTTTCTTGATGCCGTTCTCTTGTGGTACTGATCCATTGTTCTTCTGAGTGCTGCAATCAAACCCCCGGGCATCTTTGAAACTGGCCTCAGACAACCCCTCACACGACTCGTCTGAATCCAGGCCTGCAGGATGCAAGAATTGACCCAAGTTAAGACACGGCGCAGACATGTATCACACAAGGTCAACACTCTGTGGAAACTTAATAAATTAAAAAAAACTAATCACTGGATTAAAAATTGACCAACGACTGCCATGTCACCTCCATCTGCTGACAGATTAAATATTTGTTTTTTTTTTTTCCTTCTTTGCCACACTGGATCTTTACAGCCATCCATGGCTGGGTGCAAACTGCTTTGCATCAGGAACTTTAGCTCAGATTTGAATGGCAAATTTTATTGATTGAAACAGTTTACAGTGACTCGTCTCTTTAGGAAACTGTTTTTTTGTCTGTTTCATATACAATAACATAGAGCTATATAAAATCTGCAAGATTACTAAAACCATAAAACATTTAAGCCATAAGCTGACATTCCAAGGTAACAGAATCCTGCTATAATTGTTGGCCGACTGTACAGCTTAAAACATACAGAAGGGTGGAGTTCAGAGCAAGGTGAGGCCTTCACTTTAAATACACAAAGTAGTTTCAGCTTTTGTTGGACAGCAAAAAGGTACAAGGTGTGTATTTTTAACTGCTTTGGTAGAGACACAAAGTCATGTATTTATCAAGAAACAAACAATTCATTTAGTGGTGATGAATAAGACGATAGGCAGCAAACATCAGATATTTTGAAGACCTCTATATTGAAATTGGAGAAAATCTTCAGTTTACATTGAAGATGTGACTGCGTTCATGTCAGCCTGACCTTGTTATAGTTAGTAATGAAGACGACCCACAATGCTTCAGCATCGATAGGAAAATTCACAAAACATGAGTGCTGACAGAATCAACAATAACACTCTTCAGTGTGGAAGTTGAAAGAAGACTAAATCTGCTACCACTGTCGGAGAAGCTATGAGAAATATCAGAAGAATCTGAAAAGGGAAGCTGTTTCTACAGAGGTATCTGCTAATTATGGAGGTTTAAAAAAAAAGGGAAATACCCGTCAGTAAATCAAAGGAAGCTCAAAGTGTTACGGAAAAAAAAAAGTTCCCTCTGATCCATTTTGGAAAGCCCGACTCAGCGGAAACGTTTGATTAGAAAGAGGGTCTATGGCCAGGGCGATAGACTACAGGGAAGATATACAGTCTATAGTACTGCTAATAATAATAATAATAAAAAAATAAAAAAAATCATACATAGGTTTTTTAATTACACACTAAAACAGTTCAACTTAAAATAATTCAACTCTAATAGTCAGTTTTGTGAAAGATTTGATTATTTTTAGCCATATGTTTTATTCAACACTGGCAAAATACCTGCAGGGGTGTGTGGAAACTTTCTTTTAAATGACAGGGGGGTCCCACCAAGGCACTACTTAAGAGGACTGTTATCTGACTCTTTTTTTTATTTATATTTATTTTTATACATTTGTTAAAAGAATTAATACCGTAATTTTCGGACTATAAGCCGCAACTTTTTCCCCATTTTTCGACCTCGCGGCTTATATAACAATGCGGCTTATCTAAGGACTTTTATAGCTAACGGCCACTAGGGTAATACCTAAATCTATGGATTTTACCATCCACCATGCTGACGTCACATTTGCTTCAACACACAAGTACGGTAGCCACGCGTGCGAGAATGAGGAGGTCCTCCGGAAGCAGACTTCTACCGCAAGTGGTACGAGACAGACAATCCTCTCTGTGCACGAACCATATGGTAATTAAACATAAAAAACCTGCCGCTTATAGTCCAGTGCGGCTTCTATATGTACAAATCATGCAATTTAACTTCTGCAGCTAATAGTCCGAAAATTACGGTAAATAAAAAAAAATGTGATAAGCAGCCAGTGAGTTACAGCAGCTACATCACAGATGATGTTTGTAATGGCGATCATGACCATGAGACGACCTACCTCTGAATTATTGAGGTGATTTCAGGCTGAAACAAATGAGATAAGAGGGCATGATTTTATCCCTCAATAACAGAAAGCTCCAGTTACTGCCTCAGGGTTGGATGCTCGTAAAAATCATTCAACTTGAAATGTATATTTCTCTCCTTGTGACCGAAAATCACCTATTAAACTTTAATTTTTATAGCATGAGCATAGGAGTCAAATAAACAGCAGGTGGTCATGCATGGATACTAATGTCATGTTTGTGACAGAAGAGCAGCCTGGGACATTAAAGTTTGGACAGGCATGTCTATTATGGGCAGTCAGCAAATAGATATGAAGGTGGAAGATTCAGAAACTAAGTTCAACAAGATTAAAAAAAAGAGTATATATGGGAAGGACGGCTCAGGTCGAGTGGTTTAGAGAGAAAATAAGACCCAGGCAAGGCTGAGACCCTGAGCCAAGTTTAGTCACCTGATAACAGAGTGCCCTGTCCACAGCACAGACAACGTTTCGTCAGATGTCACCCTGTAGACATTTACCCTGTGGATAAAGGGCAACACTTTGTGCCGTTTTTACCCGAATGTCACAGGGAACATCTTAATGAACAATCTCATCAGGGATGAGATGGTTTGGATAAGAGCAGAGAACAGAGAAAATACTGAAGAAGGGATGTTGGATGTGGAGGGAAGAGGAAAGGGAGAAGATTCTGCAGACTGTTGTGACTAAGGAGGAAGCTGCAGCTAGAATTAGATTATTAACTCTGGGAGCAAAAAAAGGCTTAAGGCAAAGGAAGTTTTGAAGATTTTAAGACGACCTGAAAACCGTTTCCATCTGTTCAGAACCAGCATGACGGGAAACCGAAGTAAAACAAAAAATGAAAATAAGAGGCCCCACCTGTGACGGCGTCGTAAAACTCGTCCTCATTGCTCATCTTCTCCACTCAAAGTTGAGCAGCTGTTTATAGCAGATGTTCGGCCTCTAGCACATATTCCTTTTGGTAGCGACCCAGCAGTTCCTCTGAAGGCAGAGCAGTAGAGGTTGTGTCCTCTGGATTGTCACCAGGGGCAAAGAAAAATGCGAGATATCAAGACGAGGGACCCAAAGTCTGCCTGGGTGCAGATTTTTAGCAGATGTTTTGACCAGAGAGGAACACCACCGGGCAAATAAAGTTAATGGGGAACAAGGTGATAGTTTCTTCTTCAGAGCTTTGTTTCTTTGGCTTTGTTGATGAAGACAAACCATTTACCTGTAAAAAAGAAAGAAATGTTACACTGAAGGACCAGAGCAAAAACACTAAATTATCTACCTTTTCTGACCTAATCCAGGATAAAGACAGGAAAATGTTCATATACAGGTGCTGGTCATAAAATTAGAATATCATGAAAAAGTAGATTGATTTTAGTAATTCCATTCAAAAAGTGAAACTTGTATATTATATTCATACATTACATACAAACTCATATATTTCAGATGTTTATTTTGTTTAATTTTGATGATTACAAATGACAACAAATGAAAATCTCAAATTCATCATATCAGAAAATTAGAATATTACTGAAGACCAATAAAAACAAAGGATTTATAGAAATGTTGGCCAACTGAAAAGTATGAACATGAAAAGTATGAGCATGTACAGCACTCAGTATTTAGTTGGGCCTCCTTTGGCCTGTATTACTGCAGCAATGCGGCGTGGCATGGAGTCGATCAGTCTGTGGCACTGCTCAGGTGTTATGATAGCCCAGGTTGCTCTAATAGTGGCTTTTAGCTCTTCTGAATTGTTGGGTCTGGTGTATTGCATCTTCTTCTTCACAATACCCCATAGATTTTCTATGGGGTTAAGGTCAGGAGAGTTTGCTGGCCAATTAAGAACAGGGATACCATGGTCCTTCAACCAGGTACTGGTAGCTTTGGCATTGTGTGCAGGTGCCAAGTCCTGTTGGAAAATGAAATCTGCATCTCCAAAAAGTTGGTCAGCTGCAGGAAGCATGAAGTGCTCTAAAACTTCCTGGTATGTGGCTGCGTTGACCCTGGACCTCAGAAAACACAATGGACCAACACCAGCAGATGACATGGCACCCCAAACCATCACTGACTGTGGAAACTTTACACTGGACTTCAAGCAACGTGGATGAAGTGCCTCTCTTCTTTTCCTCCAGACTCTGGGACCTTGATTTCCAAAGGAAATGCAAAATTTACTTTCATCAGAGAACATGACTTTGGACCACTCACCAGCAGTCCAGTCCTGTTTCTCTTTAGACGCTTCTGACGCTGTCTGTGGTTCAAGAGTGGCTTGACACAAGGAATGCGACAGCAGAAACCCATGTCTTTCATACGTCTGTGTGTGGTGGTTCTTGAAGCACTCACTCCAGCTGCAGTCCACTCTTAGTGAATCTCCCCCACATTTTTGAAGGGGTTTTGTTTCACAATCCTCTCCAGGGTGCGGTTATCTCTCTTGCTTGTACACTTTTTTCGACCACATCTTCTCCTTCCCTTCGCCTCTCTATTAATGTGCTTGGACACTGAGCTCTGTGAACAGCCAGCCTCTTTAGCGATGACCTTTTGTGTCTTGCCCTCCTTGTGCAAGGTGTCGATGGTCGTCTTTTGGACAACTGTCAAGTCAGCAGTCTTCCCCATGATTGTGTAGCCTATAGAACTAGACTGAAAGACCATTTAAAGGCTTTTGCAGGTGGTTTGAGTTAATTAGCTGATTAGAGTGTGGCACCAGGGGCCATCAATTTTGAACCTTTTCACAATATTCTAATTTTCTGATATGATGAATTTGAGATTTTCATTTGTTGTCATTTGTAATCATCAAAATTAAACAAAATAAACATCTGAAATATATGAGTTTGTATGTAATGTATGAATATAATATACAAGTTTCACTTTTTAAATGGAATTACTGAAATCAATCTACTTTTTCATGATATTCTAATTTTATGACCAGCACCTGTACATTCATCTATTATAGCTGAAAACCAATACATTTAGCCAGAAAACCAATGCTGGTCTCATCTGAGCAGAGAAACTTCTTTGATGGCCCATTAATGGATTCCCCCACCTGAGCTAGAGAGCTCGGCAGCATGCATACATCAACAAGCAGTTTTATACAAAAAGCAACATCAAGAAAATATTAAATCTTTAGTTTCGGCATGAACGTCAAGTCGTGAAACATTTTTCACATCGAAAGAGCCGACACGCCTTATTTTACTGTAAGCATGTTTTAGTCTCACCCATGTAATCTCCAAGCTCAATCTTACTACGAGGATACCAAGCTGACAGCTATGATCTTTATCACGCAGCCTGCAAAGCAAACATTACTGCTGTTGACTAAAAAGTTTACTTTTTTGCAGCACGTGCTAAAATCAGGGGTTTTCAAAGTGGAGTTACAGGTGTATGGATGGTTGAAAGGGACAAATTTAAATAAATAAATGTACCATTAAATAATCAAACATTCCTTTTAAATTATGAAACTAAACATTAAGTAAAATTTTACAAAAATTAATTAATCATGAGAGAAAAATAAACATTTTATCAAAACTATAGATTTTCAAATAATGGGATGCATCTTAGTGGGTCACTAGTCTCTGACAGTAAAATGTTTGGCACCTCCCGAGCTGCGTAGCTTCATAGACACAACAAATATGAATACATTCATTACTCTCAATATAGAGGTCTAAGCACCTGTGGAGAGTTAGTGGTCTGCAAATATTAGCTATTCTGATGCTCCAATACTGTTTAGATTTCAGGCCAAATAAGCAAAAATATTACAATAGAGTCACAAGATTATATAGCCTCTTTTACATAGATGCACGATAGCAAAATAGATCTAAAAAACTAAAATGGAGACTTAACATTAAAAGACTTCTGTATTAAGGCTTATCTTAGAGGCAATGCTTGTTTTTGTGTTTTTTACATGTCATAAAATGCTAACATCTGATTTTAAATAAAACTACTAGATAAAAAAATCTACATTCAACCATTTATAAAATAAAAATCTATCAGTTGAGTTAACAATTGTAGTAACAGCCTGTGATGAAAACTACTAACATTGTAAACTATAGATCATCCATCGGTTTGGGAAAAACCTTTAAAAACTTGCGCTAAATTATTGAATTTGCTCAAATATTTCAATTTTCAAATCAGATTAACGAAGAGTAAGCTAAAAACATATTGGACTGATTGTGATTAATTACTGAAACAAATTTAGAAATGAAATAAACCTAAACTTGAGTTATTGGAACCTAAAACATGCAAATTGCTGAAAGAACAACTGATTTAGATGAAAAATTAAGCCAAAACTTCATATAGATTTAAAATAAATAACCTTTTTCCTCTGTCTTTAAATACACTATCCAAAACTCCAGTAGCATAGTTTTAGCCTTACCAGGTTCTAATGGTTTTAAAAAACATCTGCCATCAGGGACCTTTTCCTATCAGTTTTATCAGTGAGCAAAAGAACATCAGCTGCCGTCTAAATGATGAGAAATGATAAGAAAGCTCCACTGTTTTTGTTAGTTTGTTTTTCAGGAAATACAGTGAAATGTAGCAACAGACCTGACATTTGTCACGAACAGTTGACAGGTTTGTCAAAAACAAATCCTCTATGAATTTAAACCGGTGGCTTCCAAGAGCAGTTTAACCAGTGCCTTTTTTGTTCTTTAACATTTGTGTATGAAAGAAAAAAAAGTTTTATCTGAAGTAGACAGACTGAAAATCTTAACATACCTGAAATAGCTCATTTCATCGAGCTGATCATTTCTAAATGGGAAAACAATGAATCAGGAACCACACTGTCTTTGTTCCCCTTTATTTAAGCTCACTCTCTGATTGTTCCAGAAAGTTCAGAGATTTCACCTTTGCCAGATATTGGCAACACCTTCGACACACCAACGGACTTTGGCCTCAGCATCCAGCACGGACAGGGAGCACAGGAATTGATCCCAGTGTACCGTCCAAACCTCCTAAAAACGGATCTATTCCTGAATGTTTATAGAGTCCTGAACTTGGCCAAATTCAACGGCTAAACGAAACACAAATAAATAAACAAAAACTACCTTAAGCTGAGTCACTATAAGCAGCTGAATAACCAAGATATTTACCATTGCATCACACTGACACAAACTGACAGATTTATGGAGGTGATTAAGCAGTTTAGATCCCATTTAGAGAAGCCCTAATAAAACAAGAAAAGAACATGCTAGAGATTGACCGATGCAGGTCATTTTTAGGCCAGTATCAATACCGATTATTATGACACCAGTCTAACGGGTCCCCGGCATGAGCTGTCCACATTTTTAGACTAATTCTTGGTGCAGATATTGGTTCTTCAGCCTCTAATGATTTAAAAAGTTACAATCATGTTACATAAGTCTGAAATTGCACAAAAGAAAAGTAACATTTGTTCACAAATCCAAGAAAATATTAACAATGGAAAGTAACTGGAGGGAAAGGTAATTGCACGCGCTTCATGACATGGCTGCTGAATGTACAAATTAATCCAACAGACCCTAGACAAATCAGCAGGTATGGATAAAAGAAAATAACGCTAACACCAAACAAATATATCAGTCAGCCAATGGGACAGATGTGTATCACTGTATGACACATCTGGAGGGGATTATGAATGTGTGTAACCTTCAAATCGGTGGTGCATAGATGGACGCCCGCTCATCTCAATGGGTTTAAGCACTAAATATCTTGCAAAAAAAACACATTTAAAAGAAAAGATGTCAAGCATTTTTCTAAAAGGTTTTAGAAGTAGAATGTAAGGATCAACTGAAATAGCAAGAAGAAAAAACCCTATGAAAGATAAAAAAAAGCTTATCCACCTTAATTTGAATAAAAAATGGGGACAAATGAAAATAATGAAAATCTCACCAACATGAAGTCGTCGCCAATCTTTATTAAAATGAATGGAAAATGTTTAAGTATGTATGTGGCAGCACTTATTGATGATTTGTTGGTACGCTGGCAAACATTTTTGCGTTTTAGGTTAAAATAAAACTTGTACGAATCAATAAAAAAATTGAAACCAAATAACCTGACATGTTTCTCATGTTGAACACAAAAGAAACAAAACTTCAAGCTCTGAGGGTTAAACTTCTTCCTTTTAAACTGATTAAAATAATAGTTAATCTTAAAGGAATTCCTCAATGTTTCCCAGATCGCCATCTAGTTAAGATTTTACTATAAATAATTTTGACAATCTGAGTCATTTCACTTCCAGGACGTAACAGAAGCTCACCAGCTATTGATCAACCCACAGTCAACAACCAAAACCAAAGATTGAGTTTAGCAGCGGATGCATCAGGTGTTTGATTTATCCCAGGCTTTCTAAAGATCAGGGTACATCAGAAAGCATAAAAACTCTTTAAAACATGAGAAGAGATGAAGCACAAGCATGATCATAATAACAACACATGAGTTCTCCTTATTTTCCGTTTGTTGAAGATAACCCCTGCTCTGTCCTGGATTTCAGCCTGAAATGGGTTAAACATAACTGTGCTGATAATCCAGAAGGTTCACACACACAGCGGGTGGACAGACAAGCTTCTGATTGGCCGCAGCAGACCCTCAGATCACATCAGTCGCTCGCTCTCTGATGTCTGTGATTCGTTATGTAACCGTGACAGACATGGCACCATGAACGCATCATAACTACGTTGTTCAATAGTTGGACAGAAGTTCATCAAATGACCCAGATATTCCTTACTGAAACAGAGACGACCCAGAGACGTGCACATCTAGCTAAAAGAAAATGTTATTTTTTTTAAGTTTATAGGCTGCATCATTATTCAAAACCTACAAACCGATTCAAGATAAAATAGCCTGATTCTTACATTACAATTACATGATTAAGGCCAAATGGGAAACTAAAAATAATTCATAACAATTAGACCAATGAGAAAACCAGCTACTGTAAATAATGGACACCGGGATATTATAATGGAAAAATAAGGGTTAGTAGAAATACTAAGAGATCGCAAAGAAAACCAAAACTAAACTTACAAGATTCAACTTCTTTCAATTAAAAGAAAGTAGAAAAGCTAAAATTATTTAAAATGCAGTTTAATTAACACTGAGATGTTAAAGTTGTATAAAGTTATCAAAACATTATTTTGAAGCATGGAACAAGATGAAATGTGGAACAATTGTGAAAATATTACTTGTTGTGCCTAATGTTATCACCTTTAGAGTTCTCTTTAATACAGAAACCAGAGGCTACCAAGATAATGTTAATCAGCATTTTGCTGAGGTAGATGGCCTGAAATCAGCTTATTGACTGCTGCTATAAAACTGCTTTACCTTGATAGAAATGGCACAAATCTCCTTACATTACAATGAGTCTGTTTTTAGCTGCCGAAACCAAATGGAGAATTTTCTTTCTGAATTGAAAAGAAAAGTTCAGGAGCCTTCTGACAGGTAATTCTTCATATGTCTTCTAACAATTAAACAAACAAAACAGAAATGAGTTGGTTTTTTTTATCAGTACTTCTAAAACAACCGGTAATAAACATTAATATAACCAGCTCCTGGCAACTTGATTACAGTATGAAATAGAACAGAAATTATATATTAGAATAAAGCATAAACGCAAAACTAAAAGTGACCATTTTTTTACTTCTAGTGTCTGACCTCATTTAATGAAACTACAAACCTTTATTTCGGTTCTTCCCTGAGATCCAGAAGACACGGAGATGAAGAGTGGGGAAAGTCAAAGTGACGTGTTTACAACACAATACAAAGTCTGACAGACACACTCAGCACAAACACACCTCCACATTTCTTTTTACACACACCTACCGACCTCGATGCCTGACACACCTCTTCACACCGTGAAGGCAGCATTTCTCAGACACACACAAACAAAAAGGTGAGAATAAAATGGACAGTAAAATTAAAATCAAACCTAAACATACCAGATTTGTTTTTAGCTCTAATGTGTAAAGCTGTAGAGCTTCTGAAGGGGGAAGATTTATCGGAGTAAACTATGCAGCTGAACAGCTGCTTCTTTTCCCATGTGGTCACTAAGTGAGGATGAAACCCCAGTAAGGACGGGTGTGCTGAGCTTACAATGAGAAACTATTACACAACATCAACATTAGACTGCAACAAGAGGGTTGTCATGGGAATACGGCAAGGGATGCTTACAGGCATCGAGGCAAATGTAGTTTGAAAAGTTGCAGTTTCAGAAGTGCTAACTCTTATCATCATGATGTGTTTATGGGTTAAAGTCCTTCTAATGAGGACAGAAATGCTAATGGAAAGGCAAAAGTACAGAGCAACACTGATCTCTTCCTCATTAGCGTTTTCTAGGCTGTATGGAAACATATTCCCTTTGCCAAAAAAAAAAAAAAAAAAAAAAAAAAAAAGAATTTAGGAAACAAACAGCTTGCTACAACAGTGGTTAGCTTAGGTAAAAAAGCAGCTAATATAAGCTCGTTAGACTCGTTCAGAAAGCTTAATAGAAATCCTTTGTTGCACGATAACTGAACCAATCAGCTTTTTAAACAAGCCTCACCTGCTTAATTCCAATTCATTCTTTATAAGTGACCCGGTTAGGTGTCATAAGGTAAAAAATAAACCTTGAATTTCTCAATCTTATTCTATGGGAAAACACTTGACAATAGCCTGGAAACAATAGAAACTTCTTTTAGGCTCACATCATGTAGTGCTCCTAATTATAAAAGAAAAGTGGCTGATTTTCAGACCTCTGCTGAGAAGGAAAAGATTAATGGGGAATATTAGTTTCACATGTCAGTATGGGTGAATTACAACAACAACTTAATGAAATTACTGCTGAACGATCTGTGCACCCCCATTTAAAACATCAGATCAATGTATTCTCTGTTTATCAATAAATAACAATGAATACAGTTTATTAATAACAGTTTTCCAGTCATATTGATTTTATTTAATTTTGGAGAAGGGATAGTTGCTTATTTTTGGTTCTAGATATGAGGGGGTTCTGATTTGGATTAATTTAATTTAAGTGCGTCACATAATGAGAATCTCATACCTCCCCAGGTCTTCCTGCCAGAAATTAACGCAACACATTCATTTTTATTTTTAAATTATAAAGATGGCCGCCAAAAGCTGGAGAAAGCCGATGGGATTTCTTAAGCATCACAAGCAGAGAAAACTTTCATAAGGGGAAAGATTCCTCGTGTTTTGAAGAAACGGATACAAGAAATTTAAACTAAAGCAACAGTTTTAAGATAACTTTTAAGACTTGCTGTTAATCCATTGAAATATTAAAACAATATATGACCACGTTTAAAGGAAATAAAGCTTGATCAAGCCGTCGATTCTGATTCTATAAAAATAAAAAAAAAACAATGGATTTTTTACTAAAAACCAGCCACGGTCGCAGACAATACTGGTATGAGCTGCTGTCTAATGCAAAGGGAAACAATGCGTCATAACTGACAGGTCTACCTCTGCATCACACCCAAAAGTACATTTAAAACACGAAGCTCTGGTTCTAAGATCTGTGATAAGGGCACAGATTGTGAACGCAGCTTGAAAGGCAGGGGAAGAACAGACAGGCCAGTGTGTTGAAAAGTGGAGAAGCATTTCGCTGACGGTGCTGTTGGTTCAGTAATTAGGGCAGAATAAAAAAAAAAACCAACAAAACAAATTTGGAGTAAAGAGTTGCTATAGAAATCAAAATGAGTTCCTTGTTTTTTTAAGCATCTGGTTATTAAGGAAGTAGTTTAATTGTAGGTTTTCAAATCAAATGAACCACAATAGGAGAAGTGTTTTATAAATGAAGCTTAAATGTATTTGATCTTTCTCATCGTTTCTAAACTGAAACCACAAACTGAACTGTAATTTGATGAATTAATATTGTACTACGTCTGCATTTTGACGGTTACATCTCCCGAAGAGTTTTGAAGTATAAATATATCTATAAATTTTAATCTGCTCTTCTTTACAGTGATGTTTAAAGTCAAGTAAAATATCACTCTCTATTGGATGATTGGTTTTTATATACTCGAATGCAGCCAGGAAACTGAAAGCTGAATTCATCATAAGACTGAGAACGAGTTTAAATGTCAAAAGACTTTTCATCAGAATAAGCGTGAGTATAAAATTAAATTCATTCGACCTCAATCACAAGACTAGCCCTGTCAAGAAACCCTGACAGCAGCTGTTTGGAAGTTTAGTTTGGGCACAAACAAGATCGGCTTTGTTTCAAAGCATCAACAGGATGCTTTTAACATTAAAGGTAGCATTTAAGATAATAAAATCAACGTTAAGTCTTCATGCCATCAGCTGGGTTTTGATCAAGCTCAAAGCAGTTTTTTTCATCATCCTTATAAATTTGGAAGCATGAAATTAGATTACAAGTCCTGGGATTGTACTGCTGTGGTGTGAAATAAGTGGTCCTCCTAATTGTCAATCATTCTGGTGATACGTTTACATAAAGCCGTCCTACGTGCTCTTCCCCAGTTAGCTGTCTTTTTCTGCGAATCCGCACTTTCACGTGTATTTGTGTGGTGAGCTACGGTTTCAGGCACTCATTGAAGATCACCTTTCTCACCACTGTTCTTTGAAAATGGCAGAGGGTCATTTGATGAACTTCTGTCCAACTATGGAACAATGTAGTTGTGATGCGTTCATGGTGCCATGCCTGTGCCATGTCTGTGACGGTTACATAACGAATCACAGACATCAGAGAGCGAGCAACTGATGTGATCTGAGGGTCTGCTGCGGCCAATCAGAAGCTTGTATCTACACCCGCTGTGTCGCTGTGTGTGTGGACCTTCTGGGTCAAGGCAGGTATATCCCAGAATGCTTTGTGCGGAGAGCTCTCCTCGCAAAGCATCATGGGATTTGCTGTAACTGCTGCTCGCTGTTGACATAGGTGGCCGCTACCCCACAGCGGGGCTCAATAACAAAGATGGCGCGGGCGCCGTACAGTGGACCAACGGGCAACTGATCATCTGCCCGAATGGTAAGTTGACTGAGTTCAGTATATAGTGATTGAGGGATGTATGGGTTAGAGCGGACATTTGGACACAGTAAGCTCGTATGAGCTATGAGAACAGCACTTTGAAACAGAGCCTGCACGAGGAGAAATGGACTCGTACATGATCTTGCACGCGCATTTTTTACTTTTTTTTTTTTTTTTAAGTGGAGAGGGCAGGTATTTTAGAAAGATTCGACAAACAAACTTGAACAAACTGAAGCAGGTATGGTTCTTAAAGAGATTTAAAGTAACTAAATACTTTTGCCTAATGTGTGAATAATGTCTTTGATGAGTAATAAAGCGATAAAAAAAGAAAAATATATCCATTTGCATACATTCTCAATCAAAAAGAACATTTACATGAATTATTAACACCTAAAGATACATTAGTGAAGGGATTAAACTTTATCATCAGGATTTTGAATGCCATCCCACTGGTTACTGCGTGTGGTGCCGAAAAACAAGCTTAATAACTGGAATTTCAGCCAAAGCCTTAAAAATCAGATGTGAGTTTTTATTGGGGAATAGGAGACGGGCTTAGTGTTATTTTTGGTCAGCATGGTTTCTCTTCTTGGAAGTTGTCCCTGCATGCCATCTCTGCCCAGTCCCTCATTGCTCAATCACAAACAAAGACTTTAACTGATGCAAGGGAGGCCTGAAGAGCTTTCAGTGTTGTTGTGGGTTCTCTCTTGACCTCCTGAAAAGGCTGTTGATGCACTTTGAGACTGATTTTTAACAGGTCAACCACTTAAGGGAAGGTTCATCGCTGTTCCATCTATTATATATTAGTGATTCACAGAGTACAAAGCATAAGAATCAGCATTGTAAGTCTTCCCAGACAGAAACTTGCCTGTTACTGCTTCTCTTCTGTTCTTGAACATTGTAAAACTGGTCTTATTTTAGCCTACTTCATGAACTCAGACATGTTATTTTTAAGTTTATGTTTATACTTAGGTGTATTCTACAGTTTAGTTAAATTTATTTGAGTTTAAATTTAACAGAATGACATCACTTAATTCAATAATACTCTATTAATCTGAAAGGGAAGTTAAATAAATAAATAAAATTAAACAGATTGTGGTTAAGGACAGTCTGGTATGAACAGTTATGCTGCTCCACCAGGCTTATGTGACCCTGGGTCTAACACACAGCATCAATAAGGAGGATGCAGAGTAAACTAAATCTTTTCCTCGTACACTGTCGTACATGAAACATGTAGTATGACAGCACATTCCAGTGATACCTGCTGGAATAGAAACTCTTCTAGGGTGAGTTTTACTTTCAAAGTCACCAGAAGCTAAACCGGCTTGGTGCTTTACTTTGAAACTTTATAAAACAAAATGTGTCAGCTCTGAAAGCAACAATACCGAGACGGATGCACAGTTAGGCTCGGAACGTCACAGCTTGAAGGCTGTATGCAAATGGTTTGGATAAGAAAATCCTTTTCTCCCCTTGAGTTACAAATGATTAGACTGAATTTTCTAGTATTCCATTCAACAGCTGGATACCTTAGCTTTTTGCATCAAAACCACGTATAAATTGCACATTATAATAGCTAATTCTGTGTCAACAAAGGAAAACACAAAAGGGAAATCAAAACCAAACAAATCTGATCACTTATTTGGTTGGAAACACGGTGGCCCATGAACCCAAAAGAATATGGAGACAATTTAAACTTTTACTAAATCAATTTTAAAAGAAAATTACAACCTGGGGATTCAAATAATTGTAAACCACCTGTGAATTCTCCCGTGCCATTCTGCCACCGTATCTAGAGGCATTCATTAAGGATATGCATGTCAACAACATTTGGTTATTTGGGTGGACCCTAACCACCCTTAAAGGCTACACCTTGTGTAATTGTAGTAACCTAAATAAAAGCTCACAGGGAGTGGTTGGGCCATTGCTTCTAAGGTAAAGGAACAAAAGAGCCAAAAAAAAAAGGTTGGTTAATCATAATTATTTTTATCCTCACCGCGGTGTTTAGCTTTGTCTTCCAGTTACTATGGGTGTAAACCACCAGCTTTATCACAAAACGATGTTATATCAATTTGTTTGATAAGATGTTACGAAGTCTATCATGATGATTTATTCAACTGCCCACTCTTGAGATCGATCGTCATCTTTCTAAGCTCTTATAGGCTTTTAGGCATTTATAGTTAAAACAGAATGCAATTATAATTATAAATAAAACCACCAAAAATAATAACAGATCACCTGTTCGATCAAATATTAAGCTTAGCCATGTGAATTTCAAAATAAAGGTTTAAAGTTAAAAATATTGATATTTTCATATTGCATCGATGTATACTGATCGTTCCTTATTAACTGGATATATGTAGATCCTCATACAGGACCAGTTCTTATATTTGGATGCATTTTGCGCTACAAACAACATTTAGGTTAACGGGTTTACTTTAAATATTTTCGCTGTATCAAAATAAACCAAAAAATATCAAGATAATGTTCACACTAAATTGTTTGTCCAGCATTGTCAGCTTTCTGGTATCAGTCAAAGCAGTTAGATCGTGTATGAATTTTAGTTTTCATTTTGTGTAAACAGCTTGATACTAGGGCAGCAACTAATGATCATTTTACAAATCGATTAATCTGTCGATTATTTTTTTTCGGTTAATGATCTGATGGCCAAAGGTTCCTTAAAGAAGATGTTTACGAAATTAAACCAGGTGAAACTAAAACTTTTCCACTTGAAGAATTCTGGATAGACCATATTGGCAGACTTTTTTTTTTTTTTATCTTAAATGCAACATTTTTAAATATTTTTTCACAATTTTGGTATAATTGCTGCTCTAAGTGGGTTGTTCTGTCAGCTATAGGCACGTTTTAGAGTCTCTAAACCCCATTTAACGATTAATTGATTACTAAATTAGTTGACAATTATTTCAATAATCATGATTCATCTGATTGTTTCAGCCCTACTTGATACAATGAAGCTTATTTTTTATTAATTTATTTTTTATATTTTATCGACAATTAAGAGTTTATAAAAGGATAATCTAATTTAATGATTCGGAACAACATGCATCCAATACCAATTTTCAGCATCCAAAGCACAAACCAGATTTGTACTAGTGTAACTGTTAAAATATTAAACAAAAAGGCTTTCAAAGAGTAACAGATCAATATTTAAAGTAGCCATTACCGCAACATTGGCTAGCACTTACAGTGTGTTTGCCTAATGATAAAGCATTGTTCTTATATTTTGTCTTAGCTGACCAGCAACCTTCCCTCTTGACAACAAGCCATTAAAAGCGGAGTAAGATAACATAGTGGCGTAGATAGAGAAGCTCCTGATTGGCTGTATTTATCAGTCATAAATTAAACATACAGTAATATCTCCCTGTTGCTGGGAGGGTTGCCATGTAGAAGCAACATAACCTCAAGCTCACCTTTATTCTCATGTGGCACAACACAGCAAATCCTGCATAAAACCCATTTGCAAATTAGCTAGTGGCAAATAAGGCTCTAAATAAAGACTGTAGCTATTTCAAAGTCAAATGCAACAACATAATGACAGAGTAATTCACGTGACTACTATGTGCTCCTGTTAACACCACAACACTCCACACAGCAATGTTGAAACGAGGCCTTTAGGACATGTATTACGACAAACTCTTCCTGTTCCCCTAAATGTAACTACAGATCACAAAATACACATTTCACAACTAAATGATCCCAATGCACATTCACCCTTTATATATTAGAAAATGAAAATTAAAAAGGCCCCTTACATTATTGTTGTTTTGAGAATGCTGATACTAAAGACAAATGTCCTTCTCAAATGGAGACCATCCCCATAGTTACTAACTATGGAGTTAATTAAGGCGCCTTGGGGAGGAAGACGCACAACAAAATGATTGCAACTGTAATTCCAGAGAGATTGCCCTGATGTTCAACGTAAAATAGAAAGCTTGTTTTTCTTCATTCTAACATTACTATATAGGGTTTCCAGAGACCTAAACATATTTGTTTATACACTAAGTAATTTTTTTCTTAAAATAAGTGCATTTGTTCTTGGATTCGGGTGGTAAAAGAGACATTTTGCCAATGCAACAAGGAAATTTACATTTAAAATAAGAAAGCACAATTGCATTGTCCTATTTCAAGTGCATATTATCTAATTATCTTATTTTAAGAGTAAAAATACCCATTCCATTGGCAAATCTCATTAATCTACTCAAATTAAGGGTAAATACACTTAATTTAAGAGATTTTTAAAGTCGACGTTATTCCGGTGTACTCCATAATCTTACATTATGTTTGTATTATAATAAAACAATAAGTCTATAGGAAATTAAACATGCTTTGGCTTAGATGGTAAGCATTTATGCATTTTTCTAATTTGTGCAAAATGCAATGATGCAGCAGTCTTTGCCTCTTGTGTCCTAGTGAGGGCAGATAAAAACAGTGCTGTATCACTGTGAGTTTGTGGTGTCAATGACCTACAGTCTACTCCAGGTTGAAAGGTAAGGCCTGCTGTGAGACAGATGCAGATGGTGACTAAAAGCAACGAGAAGTCAAACAGGCAGGGGAACATTCCCACTATTTACTAAGACCTTAAACACGAACAGACGCTGCCCTGGGTGAAACCAAACAGCATGAAGGCTTCCTTGACTTTTACCTCCTTCGCATCACATTGTGATAACAATATCCAATGACACAACTTCTGTTTTTTTTTTTTTTTTTTCTGCTAAACAACACTTTACAAAGGAGTTACCAAACAGAAAATAAAAACACGTCTATAAACTCTGGGGGCCTTTCCAAAATATATCTTAATTTGCTAAATATACTGGCGCAAAGTGCAATTGATCTAGCTAGCAAGGCTGAAACCCCAGCTTTATTTTAACAGGAAAATTAAGCAAATAAATAAGCGAAGCAAGAGTTGTTTTTTCTTTAAAAACAGACAGCCAGCTGCCATTCTGACTGGTGGAAATCGGGAAGCTTTTTTTTTTTTTGACAGCTACCGTTGCTGGAGTTAGCGGGCAGGCTACGTTAGAAACGGTGGCTAGTTAGCACGGTTAGTAGCGTTCTTCAAAGATAAAAGGCAAAGCGAGAAATTACCCACTGAAAAACAAACACAAGGACCAAAAACAGAAGGTTAAAAACGTCTGTCATCTTACCTCTACAGTGACTGCGCTCTGAATGTGTTGGCAAGCTCAGAAAGATGGGCAGGAATTGTGTGTAGCCTTGTCTGAACACTGAAGCGGAAGCCGCTGGCACAGTGGGCGTCACTGGACGGTTGATTGACATGTCCCTCAGCCAATCAGGTGAAAGATAATGATAGATAGATAGATAGATAGATAGATAGATAGATAGATAGATAGATAGATAGATAGATAGATAGATAGATAGATAGATAGATAGATAGATAGATAGATAGATAGATAGATAGATAGATAGATAGATAGATAGATAGATAGATTTATTTTTGCATTTATACTTTGTCAAATTACAATTACAAACTTTATTCTATATATATTTTACCAGGATGCTCATGTGTTATACCAACATAAACTTTAATATTCTCCTCCCTAAGAGCAGGGTGGAGCTGAAGTCAAATGTCTTGCTTGTGTGAAAATCTTGGAATAAAAATTGTTAGGAGTAGAATGGAGAAGTTAAAGTCAAAGAGGGGCCACGATGCCTTTGGATAAACTAGGGAGAATCTGTGGACACAATGATTACTCCGCCACTATGTCTTTTCTTTTCTATATTGCTGCTTTTTTTGCCTCAAAGAATTCAGTGGGACAAAGCAAAATATAAAAGAATGTGCTCTAGTCAGATGAGAGCAGTACTTTACTTTTTGCCTATAGAAAACATCTAATAGTGCACTGCACTCTGAATTCATCATAACAATTATTCAGCACTAACAGAAGACTGATAAGGGTTGATGTGGAGATAAAGAAAGAAAGACGGACATATGTTAGAAAAAGGACAACCCCACCCCAAGAAAAGGCATTCACTTAGGAAATACTTATTTTTCTTCTATAAAAAAAAGATTTGTAATAAACAGATTTTTTTATGAATAACATGAACAATATCAAACTTATTGAGGTTTGCAGTTAATTATTGGAAAATGTTAAACAGTTGTAAATACTTTGGACGCTCTTTAGTCCACCTTTCCAGTAGATAAAGGGTTCAATTCAGGTCCTGTCTACGAGGCCTCGTCTAAGCCATACTTTTGCTTTCATGAATAATGTAGCTTATCAGTCACTGATATGTCTGATACAGCTGACTGCATCCTCGGAGGCACAAACAGGCATGAGGTTCTGTTAAACACCAAGGTCAGTGTTGGGTCATTCTGTTCTTATAGGTCTTTTTTTGATTGTGTAAAACAGAAAATAGGAAAAGGTGTAAACATAACTAAGTCCCTGGGAAGAATGACACTAATTCAAACTTTTGCATTTTTCCCAAATTAGATTTTAATTCAAAATTAAGTGAAAAATGGTTACTGAGTAGTTTATTTTACTATTTTAATAGCCAGCATGGGGCAGAAAGGCAGCGTCTTGTTTGCCTCTGAGTTACATAAAAATAATGGTGTGATGAGGAGAGCAGAGTGTGATCAGAAAAGGGCAGGCAAGGAGGAGGGGAGCAGGCGGAGAACACTGCAAGAAAAAATAGCTTCTATTAATCTTCTCTGTGGGACACAGAGTCCTGCTTGTGCTCAAACAAAGACACTGTTTAGCAAGGACAGAGGCTCAGGGCATTATAATAAAATCCCATTAAAAAAATTAAACATTATCAATTTGCTGTTGATTTGAAAGGTATTCAGATATTCTGTAAATATTTAATTGTAATATAAATCCTTCTACAAGTAAATGCAGTAAAAACATGTTTTGCAGAGTATAAAGTACTGAACTGATCAAACTAAAAAAAAAAGAAACACTCGTTGTTGAACTGAGGATTCAGACTCTTTAAAAAAATGGACCAAAGAAGATGATAAAACTAAATAAAAAACAAAAAATATACATTTAATCCATTAATAATTGTATGACTACTCAGCTATGCTGTGAGCATTTATAAAGATGTATACAAATATTTATTTATTTATTCCATTATTTTAATTTCATTTATTATTTTAGGTTAACTTTCCACATGAAAACAAACTTGATTGAAATAAAACTCTACGCTTGATTTAATAACTATTTATTGCTTCACTCATTGCTTTATAACCACTCATCAGCTTTCGCGACCTTTAACCTCTTGTGATGTAATCAATACAGATTAAACTAATTACAGTTTACTTGTGTAATTTTTTTCTTCAGCAATTAAAAAAAAGTCATTTCTGACATCCTGTAATGAAAAAACATGCTTCAGTCTTCATATCTGTTTCATTGTTATCCAGTAAAATAAAACACATCAGTAAGCATTTCCAACAACTGCAGTGAAATATTGAATCACTTCTGGCTAAGCAAATAATTTGATCTTATCATATGTGTGTTGAATCGGATTCCTTCCTTGTTTTTTTAAGGTTGTTTCCTTTACAAAAACTAACAACACCAAAACCGTGTGGTCTCTGTTGCAATTCCTCCTTTCGAACACAAGGTGGCGGTAAAGGATTGTCATATTTGTTTGTTTTCTTTGGCCATATTTCATTATTATAGTTTACATTTAGCTCAGAACTTATTCTGCATAAAAACAACCAAACTACCTCACTTTATCGCTACAGTTCTTTGTTAAGATTTTTTTTTTGTTAAATAGAAACTTTACAAAACTGTGTCAATGTACTGGTTAAAGTGAAGCTGAAGAGCAGCTAATAAAGTGGGGATGGGATGCCAAATGGCTCATACAAAGCCAACACATCATATGCAAAGGCTACAGTCCTAACCCAAATAGTCCCTGGTTGGATTTCCAAAGCAGAACCATTTATTACATCTCTCCCTCCCCTCTGCCCTTCTTTCCTGTCCATCTAATATTGAACAAAGGTCACTAGAGCCACAATAACCAAGAGAAAACAAAGTTCTGTGTTGCATTCATTTTACTAATGCACACTTATAAAAATAGATGTTTTGACATGACAATCAAGCTGAGACGCTGTTCTGTTATCAGATCCTTGTGGCAGAAAGCAGAAATCCTGATTATGTGATACAGCCTTTAAAGGGTAGCTCATCATAAGTGTGATACAGCAGATAATCTACTTTTTGAAGCCTGCAAATTCAGCGTCAAATTCATTGTTTTAACCAAGAGTGTAGCATCCTACTATTTATTCTGAGTCGATCTATATAAGGAATCCTTATATATATATATATATATATATATATATATATATATATATATATATATATATATATATATATATATATATATATATATATATATATATATATATATATATATATATATATATATATATATATATATATATATATATATATATATATATATATATAAAGGAAATTGTTGTATGCACTAAAACAGATTAACAAATTCCCAGAAGTTTTCCAAACTTCTTACCTGTATTTTAAATACTTGCATTAAGTTACTCTGTAAAAAAAAATATATTTCACAAAACCCCAAAGCTACCAGCCCCATTCAAGAACTGACATTTTCATTGAGCCATAACACAAATACCTGTTCATTCATGTGCTCTGACTCTCTAATGCTCACGGTTTGTGATCAATCAGTCAATCAAGTGGAAACATAGGGTGCGGTTTGAAGAATTTGAGCTATCAAATCAGCTATGCTTGATGAGGCATCGCGCTGAAAAGATCAAAATACATTTATTTTGACTTAAGCAAAAATAATTGTCAATGCTCACAAAGCAGGTGAAGGAAATGCAAAGTTATCACACTTCTTACAATCATGAGAAAGTGGATTCAATGTTTAAAGTACAGAAGAATTCTGGCAGGGGGAGGAAGTGAACATTTCAAAAATTATGGAAAGAAAAAGATGAGAGATGTGTCTAAAGATCCAAGAATACCTGCCAAAACACTAGTTAATGACTTAGCTAAGGGGGAATGTTGGCCTAACTGTTAGAGCAGCGTGCATGTGCTCTGAGAAGGTTGCAAGTACCCGGATCATTCCCCACAGCCTCCAATCTGGGTCCCTCAGCAAGACCCTTAACCCCACACTGCTCCCCAAGGGGTATGGGTTAAATGCAGAGGTACATTTCTCCAGTGTTTCTCCAGTGTGAGACAAATAAAATTCAATAGATGGACTAGATGGACTACGTAGATTAAAGAGAAGATAAATTCCACCTTTATAGAAAAAAATCTCCATTTAGCCAAGCTAAAGTATGCTAAGGACAGTTTGGAAAACGGTTATGCTTACTGGTTATTTGGTCAGATTAAAACACAGAGCTTTTTGGCCAGACAAAATGTGGCTTTTGTTTGGAGGAAGAAGGAAGGGGTTTATAACCAAAGAACATTGTCTCCACACTAAAGCATGGTGGTGTGAACGTCATGCTGTGGGGATGTTCGTTGTTGTTAAGGCTGAAGGAATCATGAAGAAAGACTGATGTGAGGATAATTTAGTAGGAAAGCAGTCTTTTATTGTGACATCTGGAGAAGAATGAAAGATTTGTGAAAGATCCCGGGTGGTTTTTGTGAAATTTTTTTTGTTTTAGGTTCAATTTAAAATAGAGTAAGGATACAAAATAAAACTGAGATATTTGAAATAAGATGTGCTAAAACTTCATTGATCTTTTTGACTGAAAGAACAAGACGAGAAAGTTGCTTTACATGTTATCCCGGAGTTGAGTTCAAATTGCAAATGGTGTTTCAAGCTCAAAACACAGGACTTTGTAAACTTGTGTTTAAAATTCATGTGCAGGGAAATACGCTATAAAGAATTAAGAGATACCAATGAAGGCTGAATAATGCTTGATTTATAAACAATATAAATGAAAATAAGAGTTACCCAAGTACAGAACCATGGAGAACCCCAGAGGTTAAATAAGCCTATTGTACACAGACTATTGGAGAAAAGGGATTCCCCTTATAATTGTGTTATATGAAATGAACCTCTAGTTCTTTCCTGCTAAAAAAGAAACTTGCATATTAGCCCACTAGAGTTATATTACTTGCATGGGTAAATGTTCATGTCAGTGCTACAATAGGAATAAGCACCTCAGCCTGAGACATCTTTAGTTAAGGTAATACCTTCAATGGTTTTGAAATGTAAACAAATTGACAAAGTTAGAAACAGGGCAGCAATATGTCACACAATGTCTACCCCCTGATTTCAGCAGACTGAATGAACCTCAGTTTGCTGCTGGAGCTCATGTTTTTACCCATCTACACAGCCATTCAATTACTGAACTGAAGAGTTCTTGCAAACACAGCAACATTGTGTCTCAAAAGAAATTGGACTATTGGACTCCGTAAACTGGAGACTACGTCAATGAGAGGCACATCGGGGGATTTTTCATCCACAATTAGTGAAATATGCTGATTGTATTGTCAAAGTATTTGATGGCTGGTTAGCTGGGTTACCTCCCTCTGGTTTAGGCCACTGTGGGGTGATGTAAGGTCTTCCTGTGCCAGAGTGTTCTGGAAAATAAGGTCTATTGTTTTTTATTATGATGTTGAAACTAGTGTATCAAAACAGATTTATAGCACCTATTGTGGTATAAATGATATTCAAGGATCCTTGAAATCCCCTTCTTGCAAAAAGGAATTGGGATAAATTCCTCTATAACAGCAAACAAGAAGTGAAACACTCATTAGCTATTACTGCTACTAGATAGTAGCTGTTGTTGCCATCGGTTATTATCAAATGTCATTCTTAATGTATGTTTTAAAAAGCTTTCAAAAATGCTTTCTTTATTTTGAATATTCTTATTCTTGTGCTAAAATAAAAGGGTGTTAAGAGAGAGGTGTGAGACCAAAGGTCTTTAGGCCAGGACTCCAAGCCAAAATGGTTGTATCAAGAACTGATGCGTCTGCCAGGGTATTTTCCATTGATTTGAGCAGGTAGGTTAGAAATTGAATGGAAATAATATAATTTATGTTTAGAATAAGAAATTAAAGTCCATTAACTTATTTCAAGTGGATAATCCATCCATCCATCCATCCATCCATCCATCCATCCATCCATCCATCCATCCATCCATCCATCCATCCATCCATCCATCCATCCATCCATCCATCCATCCATCTTCTCCCTCTTGTCTCCAGCAGTCTATGGAGCCATTAGTTGCATTTATGGCACTATTGCTGTGATTATTCAGGCTAACGTGATAAGGCTAATATTTTCACACAAGTGTAGCCATTAGAAAACGAGAGAAGAAGACAGTTCTTCCTCTCTTTAGGCATTTGCTTCTCTCTAGATGACTGAGAATGACATAATTTAGCATGAAAGCATTTAGATGATACAAATCTCCAACATTGACAGAAGTTGGTAGTTAAGCTATTTTCTATTGGATTTCTCCTATAGGTGAGTCCTAAAAGCCTTCATCCAATCTATACATCTACGCATAGTTCAAGCTTATAGAGATGTAACATAACCATGACTGTAGTATGTAAAGATCTTGGCACTGATGGCTGGCTTAATTGCTTTTTCCATTCACCTGTCTAACTCTGCCCGGTTGCTCCTTATCACTTATCTTATCCACCTGCTTCTGCCTCTAGTTAAAGGAATAGTACACCCAAAACATGATTAGCCTTCATTTTCTACTCACCCCCATGCTGAACAACACTCTGGAGTACTTTTTTGATATCTCAAATGCATCTGGAGATCTGGGAGGCTTCTTGCTGTCTGCTGACATTCAAATAATTGAGGTCTATGGTGACCGAGACAGAAAGGTCCATAAAAGTCCACAAAAAACGTTTCAATATTCCTCCATACTGCTCGTCCAATGTATTCCAAGTGTCCTGAGTGGGTAGCGTCCATAATTTACTCGAAACAAAGTCATTTAGAATGTTTTTAGAGCATAAACAGTAGTGTATAGGATTTCCTAAAAGCGCATTCACGAGACTACGGAAACCGCAGCAGACAAAACCAGATGAAAGTGCGCATTCAGCTCGGCAAATAACTCATGCTCTTCCTCAACACTGAAGTCCTCAGACATTTTTCTTTCATTGTTTCTTTCTTTGACAGGTAAACAGCACATTTCTTCTTCTACGCTTGCATTATCGGCAGAGCAGACGCTGAATGCGCACTTTCATCTGGTTTGGTCTGCCGCGGTTTCTGTAGACTAGTGAACGCGCTTTTAGAAAATCCTATACACTACTGTTTATGCTCTAAAAACATTCTAAATGACTTTGTTTCGAGTAAATTATGGACGCTACCCACTCAGGACACTTGGAATACATTGGACGAGCAGTATGGAGGAATATTGACACGTTTTTTGTGGACTTTTATGGACCTTTCTGCCTCGGGCACCATAGACCTCCATTATTTGAATGTCAGCAGACAGCAAGAAGCCTCCCAGATCTCCAGATGCATTTGAGATATCAAAAAAGTACTCCAGAGTGTTGTTCAGCATGGGGGTGAGTAGAAAATGAAGGCTAATCATGTTTTGGGTGTACTATTCCTTTAAGGTTCTTGCATCCAGCTATCAGGGCCAGATTATCTCTTTTTCACTGGCCAGTGGAGAAAGCTGTTTTTAGCGTACTATAGTGTTTCTGGTTTACTGATCCTGACCTGTTCTGCCTCTCAGCCACTGAGCCTGCCTGTTCGCGTCCGAACGGTCTGCCTGAACTGTATGTGGAGTCCTATACCCTGAACCAGCCTGTTACTGTTCTGATCCATTTCCCTGGCCTGGCTCGGACTCCTGCGTGTTCTCTGGGTCTGCAATATTTGGGACACTCTGGGCGGCCGCATCTTGTTGGCAGCCAACCGGCTGGATCCTACCTGGTTCTACCTGGATGGACTGAACTGTTAAACCAAGTCAGTGACTCAAATGGATGATTATCCTCCATCAGATTGTCCTGGTCACTAACCTGTGCTTTTCGCCAACAGTTTCCAGTTACAGATCCTCTATCTGCGGTTTCCACAGATCCACAGTCCACTATGTTTAAATAAATGCTTTGAATTATCCCACTGTCTGTTTCGCTTTGAAAACTGGGTGCTCCTGTCCTGTGTCAGGTTTTATGCATATAAATCCGCTTAAATTATCTGGATCAATGGTTTTTTATATGTGTTGTATTAAACTATGACATCTGAATATATAGCAATATGATTTAGACATTTTTTTTATGCTGTTGCTTCATCCTCCAAGTCATTTGAATCCAACAAGTGCTCAGGCTGTGCAAGTGGACCAAACATTGGCTGCATCATTGAAATGTAACTGCATCTTTTTGTTTCTTTGTCCAGGACTCAACATTTTTTTTTTCTGCTCTTAGTGATCTTCTCATAGTGGTGGCGGCAGAGCTTCAGAAATGAGACTAACCATCAGGGGTTTTTTTCTGGGCGGAGAGAAGGAGAAGGGGGGGAGAGAGATAGTGACCGTAGCAGCTCACTGACTGCTTCCTTCTCAGACAGAGCAGGTTAGTGGGATCTATCCATGCAAGGAAACCCTAAAGAAAGGAGAGGACAACAGAATCTACTTCATAACCTGGATTTTGGTTTGCATTTTTTTTTTTTTTAGTTTTTGGACTCATCCTGATCCGCTTCTTCCTGCTGATCGGCATTATCTCTCATTATTGCAAAGGACTCATCTCCTTTTGTTTCGCGCTGCGGTTTTGTCCAACTTCTGCCTCCCTCTTTCAGCGCAGAGGAGGCGCTTCATTTCTGCGTTTTTTGTGTCGTCCTAAACGGAATGAATGACCAAAACAAAGGAGGTTGATGTCCATAATTCTCCGACTCACCTCGCCTTCGCCTCGCCCAAGGAACGGAGACTCCATCTCCGGCAGAAGATGGAAAGCGGCGGGACGGAGGCGCAGCAGCAGCAGCAGCAGCAGTCACCCCGGGCTGAAGCGGCTGCGCTCCCCGCGGCGCAGCGCGCTCACACCGGCGACAAGAAGAAGGTAAACCGGGCACCCTCTCCGGCGAGACCGAAGGATGTACCCGGATGGTCGCTAACGAAGATCCGCGGAGGGATCGGGTCCGCCTCGCTGAGCGTCAAACCCGGAGCCATCCATCTGGGCAGCCGCGTTTCCAGGCGGAGTCCCGTGGGTAGCCTCACTGGGAAGGACGGCAAAGCCGAGAGGGGGGGCGGTAAGCCGGCAGGAAAATCCTCCCCGCTCTCCAAGACTTCGGCTTTCAAAGCGGCGAAAAGCGGCAGCGGTCGGAGGAAAGTGTCGGACGCCAGCACGGGATCCGAAGACCTCTCCAAAGACTCCGGCTGCGCCGCAGGGAAGCTGTCCCCCACAGACAGCAGCTCCGAGCTTTCCGACTGCGCGTCCGAGGAAAACAAACTGTCCGCGGATGCTGCGAGCAGCGACGCGGAGTCCAGGAGCAGCAGAGGTCCAGAAGGAGAGCAGCCGCTCAGGGACAGAGCCGCTCAGAGCAGCTGCTCCAGAGACGACAAGGACCGACTGTGTCTGAGCATGGAGGCCGGGGAGGAGAGCATCTCACCCGGCGAGGAGAGGTCGGTCACCTCGATGGACAGCAGGGTTCCTGCCAGCACATCCCTGGCTTTCTCAGACCTCACAGAGTTCACTGATGGCATGCATGAGGAATACCTCAGGGAAATAGAAGAGCTCAGATCTGAAAACGATTACCTCAAAGTAAGTACTTCATTTTCCTATTTCTTTTACTTATTAAGTCAGCTATATTATCCAATCCCAGGTATTGGTTTTTCCCACTATGCAGCAATAGCTGCACGCGTGAATTTGGATTATTCAGTTTTTTCCTCATCTGAAGATTGTTTTGGGAACCTCTTCTGTGCATTTCAAGGACGATTAGGTTGTTGTGACTAAAACCTAACAAAAACGACTCTATATCATGTTTATTAACTATTAATTAACTGGATTGTTACAGGTTTTTTTGTTTCATCTTATAGTGCATAAGGATGTGAAACATTTGAGCTGTACTGTACAGTATGAGAGCACTTGTCCTTAGAGACCCTTTTTAGAGCTGATTTTGTGCCACCCTCCACTCTGCTTCCCATCCTCTCTCTCTTATAGCCTTTTCTTTTTGCAGTGGATATGCAGGCAAAAGGCTGAATTACCTGTATGTTCTCTTTGTACTTGGAAGTTGTATTTTCTGGCTTCCTGATAAGCAATAAAATAAAAACGCACACCCTAGTTGAAGATCCAGCTGTTAAAGTCTGGTAACACAGCAGAACCTTAGTTGAATATCCAGTATGGCGGTTGTGTTGAAATCATTGTAAAAGTTGCACCATTTGCAGTTATGACTCCTTGAATGTGATCCATTTGTTTTGGATTCATAAAATGGTGGAAAAATAGTTTAATCAATTTTAATAAATCCTTATGGTAATTAAAAAAAGTGGATTTCCATTGGATTTTTGATGTTCAAACCAAAACATGTCACATACACCCATTTAACCCAGCAGTATTCTTTGCCTCAATGCTCGGTTGAGTCGTTTTATAGTTATTTTTGTTAGTTAGTTTAGTTATTTTGATATCTAAACCAACCCTGCCCATATAGCCAAATTACTTTCACTAGTGGCTCTGTCAATACTGCTACCATTTCTGTTCAGAAGGAAGCTCTCAATACACGATTCATAAGAAGAGATACAGAAAGCAGCATTTATTTTGTTTGTCGTTATGAGAAAATTGCTGTTTTACACATTTAAGATTATGCCTTTTAAGCTACTGAAAAAATGTAACTATAAACCAAATACTGTGGACTAACCTAACCAAAAACATTTTACCTTAACACTGCATTGCTTATATGCATACATTATAATAGACAAATATGTAGAAATTATCAGTTTTTAATAAATAAAGACTGTTTTGGGTCCTACAGACTGCCCGCAGCCATTAAAAAGCAATCCACTGGTCAATCCTACCTGGAGATTGACTGATTAAAGGAAAGATCAATTAGGGAACATGCCCCGGAGCTCTGACTGGGTCTGACCAGACAAGCACAGTAATTGTCAGAGATTGATTGGGAACAGTGACTGATGAGGAACACTTGGCTCTGTGTCAAACCCAGGGAATCCTGGAGCGAGACTCTCAGTTGTTTCCTCATCTTTTTGTTTTTCCAAACAGTTTTTCCCTGACTGCAGTGTTTAGTCAATGCATGTTTTAGAAATACGTTAAAAGCCATTCCTGAAATGTAATAACAATGATCATTATTTCGACATTTATCTGTTGTAAGGCTTTAGGTTGCTTTTTATAATTAAAGTTAGAAAAAAGTAAATCACTAATGTGTGAAAAGACAAAAGTTTTTCTCTCTTACTTTGACGCACCGTCCTCTGAATGCTGCTGTTTTACTGTGGCAGATCTACCTATTTGAACTGCAGCAAAGCCTCCTGGGAAGTGAAGCTAATCTGTTGTTGCAGCTGTGAGAAACGCCTGGTGAAAGATCTAAACAGCCGAATGTTTAAGCATCAGATTACCAGACTTGGACTCAATCCTTATTCTAAATCTAAATCACCATAAAGCCTCGTTTTCCACTCATTGTCATTGTTTGGTTGACATTTTAAGGCTCTAGCCTGTCTGTCTGCATCTGTTTAACTTTCAGTTGGTAAGTCTCCTATAAACAGCTGTCAGCTGTTGAAAGTCTCCTAAGTGAAGACTTGGAACCCCAGCTTGTTTAATTTCTGTCTAAAAATCTGTGGTTACGGTTTGGGGAGAAGTACTACTGGCTGTGCATACTGTCCATCTATGGCTCTGTTAAATTTAGAGTGTTTTGCTTTCAGGTACAAGTATAGACATTAAAGAAGATTTTGTCCCCGGCTTTGATTTAATTCTTGAAAAATGTCTGTCCTGTGCTCGTCTGATGTTTACAAACATCATTTACAACATTTACAAAGCATCAGTGAAGCTTTTATGGATGAGAAATAGGTCAGAACTAAATTTACGCCATTATACGTCATTCATTACAGGCAACATATTTCATGTTTCTTAAAAAGAGGATGGTTTGTTTCTTCTTTGAAAATAAAAAAAATCCCCTAAATATACCTATAAAGAGCTGCAGCTGTGGATTATTTTACTAATTGATTAATTATTAAAAAAAACAGCTTAACTGCTCTTTTTAAATGGACTGTGAATAGCAAAGCTGTAATATATACCACATAATTTAATAATATATAAATATAAAACATTTTTAATGTTGAATGAAAAATGTTTTATATTATTGTAGAGACCAGTATTAAAGTCTGCAATTCCATTCGATTTACAGTTGATGATTATTTCACAAATCTATTGATTACCATTAATCTAGTTAATGGTTTTATCCCTCTACCTATAACTCAGGATATACACTATATTGCCAAAAGTATTTGCTCACCCATCCAAATTATTGGAATCAGGTGTTCCAATCACTTCCATGGCCACAGGTGTATAAATTCAAGCACCTAGGCATGCAGACTGTTTTTACAAACATTTGTGAAAGAATGGGTCGCTCTCAGGAGCTCAGTGAATTCCAGCGTGGAACTGTGATAGGATGCCACCTGTGCAACAAATCCAGTCGTGAAATTTCCTCGCTCCTAAATATTCCACAGTCAACTGTCAGCTGTATTATAAGAAAATGGAAGTGTTTGGGAACGACAGCAACTCAGCCACGAAGTGGTAGGCCACGTAAACTGACGGAGCGGGGTCAGCGGATGCTGACGCGCATAGTGCGAAGAGGTCGCCAACTTTCTGCAGAGTCAATCACTACAGACCTCCAAACTTCATGTGGCCTTCAGATTAGCTCAAGAACAGTGCGCAGAGAGCTTCATGGAATGGGTTTCCATGGTCGAGCAGCTGCATCCAAGCCATACATCACCAAGTGCAATGCAAAGCGTCGGATGCGGTGGTGTAAAGCACGCCGCCACTGGACTCTAGAGCAGTGGAGACGCGTTCTCTGGAGTGACGAATCGCGCTTCTCCATCTGGCAATCTGATGGACGGGTCTGGGTTTGGCGGTTGCCAGGAGAACGGTACTTGTCTGACTGCATTGTGCCAAGTGTAAAGTTTGGTGGAGGGGGGATTATGGTGTGGGGTTGTTTTTCAGGAGCTGGGCTTGGCCCCTTAGTTCCAGTGAAAGGAACTCTGAATGCTTCAGCATACCAAGACATTTTGGACAATTCCATGCTCCCAACTTTGTGGGAACAGTTTGGAGCTGGCCCCTTCCTCTTCCAACATGACTGTGCACCAGTGCACAAAGCAAGGTCCATAAAGACATGGATGACAGAGTCTGGTGTGGATGAACTTGACTGGCCTGCACAGAGTCCTGACCTCAACCCGATAGAACACCTTTGGGATGAATTAGAGCGGAGACTGAGAGCCAGGCCTTCTCGTCCAACATCAGTGTGCGACCTCACAAATGCGCTTCTGGAAGAATGGTCAAAAATTCCCATAAACACACTCCTAAACCTTGTGGACAGCCTTCCCAGAAGAGTTGAAGCTGTTCTAGCTGCAAAGGGTGGACCGACGTCATATTGAACCCTATGGATTAGGAACGGGATGTCACTTAAGCTCATATGTGAGTCAAGGCAGGTGAGCAAATACTTTTGGCAATATAGTGTATCAGAAGTCAAGGACAAAAAAAAATGCACACAAATCCTCTAACAGAACTAATACTGTTTGAGGATAGAAGTTAAAGAAGATAGATTAGGATTAGAAAGAGGATATTCTCAAAAGAAAAAGATGAAAAATCTTGTTGTGATGTTAAAATGGGCCGCAGTTTGCTAAGATTTACATGATCAGTTTGTGTTTTCCTGCATTTCCTGAAACTCTTGTTTCTTTTCACATTTAAAGAACTGGAGTCCTCAAACTTAGACGTGTGAAGCAAGTAGTAGCCTCGGTTATCAGTCCTTCTGTCATGGGAGAGATTCTTTCTACCTCACTTATCTGTCATGCATCACTTCTGGAAAAGGCTGAGTGATTCACCTTAACAGGAAAATCTGAATGACTTCCTAACAGTAAAAAAAATGATGAAACCTCTTAAATCACTGATCATTTCCAAAATCATGAGCCTATTTCATTTTAGCAAAGTGTGGTTTGCTCCTGCAGAGATACAATGTTCGTTGGCTTGTTAGTTTACTGAACGTCTAAGTTTAAGCAGATATTTAACTACACACATATGCAGCCTGTTCACCAGTTTTGTGACCTCTGAAGAACTTTTTTCACCTATTTCTAATTTAGATCTTCTTGTTTCTATTATGTTATATCCTTCCCTGTATGCTGCATCTGTGCAGTTTAAAAAAGAAAAGAAAATATCAATCATTTTGCATAATTTAACCATCTGATCCTTGGAGCTGACAGCTGATTGGTTGATTTCTTCTCCTGACTGGCTCACATGACGGAGACAATCTTTCCTTTTCTTTCTTACTTAGCTGTAGAAAGCAGGTCAGTGGAGCTAACTCTCTCTGCTGCCACATTAACTTGTGATTCCCTGGTTTCCTGTCCTTTCTTTGCCTCTTTTTCTCTGTCTTGTTTCATCATCTTTACGCTCGTTAGGTCAACAAGCTTAGAGTGGGATTTGTTTTTACCCATTTGTGTGTCTGTTTGTTAATCTTGTTGGATTTTCTCTTTATTTTACTCAATTATTTCATTTGCTCTACTCCCTCCTTCCTTTCTGCAATCATACCCTGACTCCCTGTATTAAACATTTGCACATGTGCTTCTTGAAGAGCTGAAAGCTTCCTGCTGCTGTTATCTGAGTTTCATCAGCAGACGTCTTTCATCACATCCCTATCAGACACTATGCTGCAATATGATCCCAGAAAGTTAAAGATACTCTCCTTCTGTGTTCTTCTATGATAAAAACATACAAACATTAACACCAGAACGCACACCCAACTATTAAAAAATGCATTTTTAAACTGTTGGATTGAAAACATTTGTAAAAAGCTTATTCTGTTTCGGGAACAAAGAGGTGCAGCAATTATTAGTCCCTCCTCTCGATCTGCTTCCAAATTTTGTTTCTGAAAGTATTGCATAATTTAAGATAAACATCGAGATACAATGGAAAAGATTCAAAATCTTCCTTTTATTAAAGTACTTCTATGATGCCAGCCTTACCTACTGCTGAACCCACTTAAACTCATTCCATATTCCACGCACACGCCACACATCCCCAGAGCTTGTTGTTGCTACAGCAGCAGCTCTGCAGGAGCTGACCCAAATTATCCACTCTAGTAAATGGTGTCAGTACTACTACAACTCCTTCTGCATCCCATTCCCTCCTGCTGTCCTATTATCCTCGCTCATGTGCTTGCATGCAGAGGTTTTAGCCAACGCGTGCCTTCTAGTCTCCGAGTCGTTCTATGGTGTCCCACCCATCCTGCTTTCGCATCAAGACGAGCGAGCCAAACCTCTTCTGCACACACGCCCACGACACTACTGAAGAACTGCACCCTAAAATGTGATTCAGAGATGAGGCAATTTATTCTTCTGGGTTGAAATGAGTAACTGATCCTTGTTGCAAAGTTACATTGGATCCCTTCCTGATGTTTTTTTCATGTCCCATAGAGTTTGTCTCACACAAATTTAATTATTAAGCAGTTATTAGCCTGATGAGGAGATAATAAGAGGTTCCAGGCACAAGCTCTGGTCTTTGAGGTTATATTGATAATAAGGTCAATGGGATGATATTTTCCGATTATTGCCTCACCTTAGTGGTAGGAGGTTTTAATAGCCCTTCATAAATGTTGAAGGATTCTCTTTATGTCAATGTAATGTTCTCACCTTGTAACTGCGGTCCACTCTGCACAGTCTATTACCATCGAATATGCAGTTAAAAGCATCTGACTGGAATTCCAATGAAAACAGGCCTCGCTTTTTTTAACTCCCCCCCTTTTTTTTCACGCTCCAGGATGAGATGGAGGAGTTGAGGTCTGAGATGCTGGAAATGAGGGACATGTACATGGAGGACGATGTCTACCAGCTGCAGGAACTGCGCCAACAGCTGGAGCAGGTAAGACGCAGACGGCTGTTATTTGCTCTGCAATGTCGGCTGGAAACTTCAAAAGGAAAATCTGGTGCATGGTTTAAAGCGAGACAAAGGGTCATCAGTTGTCTGATAGGAGCTTTTTGATGCCGGGGAAAGATTAGTTTAACAAAATGATCCCCAGGCTTTCCTTCAAAGTGGCGTCAGCCTTTCATTTTATAATACTTAAACATCGAAACACTGTTTTAACTCTGGCAACATTATGTCCTTACACTTACAGAAATGCTCCCAATTATTACTAAATGTCTCTTTATTAGTCAGCTGACTGCTCATGTTGTTTTTATGTAGTCAAATAGAAGAAGTTGTGTTAAAGATTATTCATTAACAATATTCTGCTTAGCTCAGATAAACAGCATTTCATTGATTGCATCTAAATATCCAGTGATTTGCATTTTGTTTTATATCGACACTTCAACTTAAAGCAGCTTATAAAATAAACAAATCATTCAACTTTAGTGGTATAAAAACAGAATTTATTCAAAACTGGAAATCTAGTATCCCTCTAATAGGCCAATGCCAAACAAATCCATTCAATTGGCTGCATTTTATAAATGTGCACAAATTTATCAATTAACACTGTAAACAGGTGTGTTCTGAGCAGTTTGTTTCAGTAAAGGTAACAGATTTAGTGTCATTTTGCATAATGTTTTGTTGACTGCATCTAAATGGCTTAGAAAAATGTCTGATAACCTTATTTGTTTTTTTCCGGTCAGGCAAATAAAACCTGCCGTATCCTGCAGTACCGCTTGAGGAAGGCAGAGCGGCGCTCTCTCCGCGTGGCTCAGACGGGGCAGGTGGATGGAGAGCTGATTAGGACGCTGGAGCAGGATGTGAAGGCAAGTGTTAATATCAGCAACGTTTTACAGAAAATGTAAACTGAGTTCACAAAACGGCAGGATGACGGCTGAGATACGAGGTGTTAGTTTACTGGCGTTGAACTTTTGATTTATTTTTCTTTCTATTCTGAAGAAAAAATTAAAGCTCTTTGCATTGGAAATAAAAATTGTATTAGGTGGCTTATTTATTTTTCTGTTTGGCAGCACCATGCTAGCCATAAAAAGCTAATAAAATGGACCAAAAAGTTAATATTTTCAAAAAAAAAAAAAAACCTGTTCTGTGTTAAATAGAAGCCAATTTAAACTTTATATTTTTTAAGAGGAAGAATAGTTCAAATTGTTAATGCAGATCTAGTTAGCTATTTGCAAAATAGATAGAAATGTATTTGCTGTTGGGCTTTCAGCTTGTTTTTGGAGTAATTCTTTTTTTAAGTTGGGCAAAAAAATGTAACTTTAGCATTGAATGAATAGTGTCTTTAACTGTGTTAAAAACCAAACAGATTTATGGGCTGCGGCAGTGGAGGAGTTAAGCGAGTGATCCATGTTCAGAGGCTTTGGTCCTCCATGTGGCTTTCACCGGCCGGGTGACATTTGCCAGATGTTTTCCCCTCTCTCTAATCCCATTTCCTGTCTGCTTATCTTTGAGAAATACAAAAATAGAGCCATAGAACCTAAAAAAAAATTGTAATATAAAGCAAAAATCCCCCCACCAAAAAACAAAACAAAAAAACAAAACAAATATATTATCTGTTTTGATGACTTTTTTTTTTAAATTCACAGATAACCATAAAATATGATGGTCCTTCATCAAATTAAACATAAATTTAAATCTAATCTAATCTAAAAAAAAAAAAGAAAAAAAAAAAAGTGAATTTCTCTGCTGTGAGATCAATAAAGCTCATCTAATAAAGCAGAACCATTCAAATGGCTTTGTTTCTTAACATGGACTCTGCTTTTAAATATGGTTCCACAAACTCCCAGTACATGCTGTCACCTACACAGTAAATTTAGAAGTGGAAGTTCAACTCCCTTGGGGTAAAGTTGCCAGAGCTTGAACAGCACTCTGAATAGGTGTAATTTAACACTTATCAGGATTAAAATGATCTAAAATGAGTTTGAAGTGTCATAGATGAACACCACACACTAGTGTTAATCATTAACAGTAGTGAGCTGCATTGAAACTGAGGCTGAATCAGTGGAGAACTGACTGACCGCTGTATAAATGCACCACCTGGCCCTTTGTTCACCATCAGCAGCCAGTGCAGGTGACACAACAACTAAGATGGTCTGAGCTGCTTAAACCGATGACTCTCCGGTTTTCTGACGAACATTTGTTGCTGTCAGCGCAACAAATGGAAATACTCAGTGTTAATTCACTACTCTTGTCATTTTTGGCTAAATGGTTCAGCTTATGTAAAGTTTTACTACGGTTGTGTTAGAAATAACGTTTCAGAGTGAGACTTAAATTATTGAAGCTTTCAGTTTATATCAAATTTATATAAAAGTTTTCCCCCTGGGTCGATCCTTGTTTCATTTTCTGAAATAAAGGGATATCATGAGGCTATGTTTGCCTGTAGACTGTATCCAGGCTGTGTTTCAGGTAGACTGAAGGATGCTTAAAGAAACCTGAAGCACCTTAGTAGGAGTTTCAGCTAGCCTCATCTTTTCTCACAAACACAGTCCCTCCAGAAACCCTTCATAGCCACAGATACAGTTAATGCAAGCGTCCTTCAGAGCTCTGCAAGCACTCTGCAGTCATCCCAGTCACTTCAGGAATCCCTGATAAAGACTTCTGAACATAAACACTAAGTGAATACAGGCTGTTTTAGAGACTTTTGTCACCCTCACCCTGGCCTGTGGATGCTCTTTGTTAAATTTCCAACGTTCCTCCAACATTTTCCACATCCAAGAGGACACAATGAGGTCTTTATACACTGAGAGGAGGAGAGAGAGAGAGAGTGTGAGAGCGCGAGGCCGTTGTGTCATTCGGAGGGCTTTCCGCCTGCTGCTGCTGTCTGTCTCTCTCTGCGCTTGTCTCACCATCTGGTTGATTTTGGAAGAAGGAAGGATATGAAGGGAAGAGATGAGAGTACATCCTGCGCGCGTGGAGTAAAAAGGGGAGGAGGAAACGCTGTTTAAAAATTCAAATCAGCCAATCAGGGTGAAAGGATGAAATTAGGTTGGAGGAAAACAGAAATCAGCCTTTTAAGACAACATCAGGAGAAAACAACTTCCAGCTCAGAAATAGTCCCAGCTGTTTATAGGCACATCATTATATTTACAATGGAAACTTGATGATTTACATCATTGGAGGCGGTGCGCAGCCAGTGGTATTCCTGTATGAAAAACACACAGAGAACAATGCATGTAAAGTATTTAATGCCCTAAAGAAGAAAGGCAGTGGAAAAGAGAACATTTTGCAATTAACTTTAATGTAAAGCTATTTATTCTGACAGGAACCTTTTTTAAATAATTGTTTTAAGGAAGATCTTTTGTGGCGTACTGCTTCCTACTTGCATTTCCTGTGTTAATATTGATCATCTTTTTGTGAAAATAATAATAATAGAAACTTTATTGAACTCACATTGGAGGAATTTACCTCTGCATTTAACCCATCCACTAGGGGAGTAGTGGGCTGCCATCGTGGGGCGCCGGGGGAGCAATCGGGGGTTAAAGGTCTAGCTCAGGGACCCAGAGTTGCAGTCTGTGGGAGTGGAGCTCGAACTCAGAACCTCAGGATACCAAACTCTATGCCCTAACTACTAATGCCCTAATTCTTTAAATATTTCTATAGGCAAAGTCTGCATCTGTTCTTATTATTGGCAATGATGAAACAGGAGAGAGGAAGAAAAACTATCATCTGACCACTCGGTGTCTTCTCCACATGGTTGATCGTTGCTCCCTGGCAGCGAAGCCTTAACCTCAAACTCCCGGTCGAGTTACGCCATGCTGCTCAGGGTAGCTGCGTTCGTCTCCCGTTGTTTGTGTGCGTGTGCATTAAGCCTCTGCTAATCTTCTCATATTATCGCTCCTTATTCTGGCAGCTCAGTCATTATCTTTAGGAAAACAGAGGCTCTCCCTTCACTTCACTGTGACTCAGCTTTCTTGGAAAAGCACTAAATAATAATGAGTATATGAAGAGCTATAAAATAAGTAGATGAGCGTTGTTGATCGGGGGAGCAGCTGTTGAAGCTCTGCCATGCAGATTTAGAAAGTAAAACCTGTTTCTGTAGAAAACTGATGGCTTTGGGGAGAATCTCCTGGTTTTCTGTCAAGTGGAAAAGAGCCAAGTTAGCCATCTGTCTGCAGCGCTCCCTTTTCTATAGAATTTTTATCTAGAGCAAAAACTCCAACAGTATGCTGTTCAAAAATACCCACCCTTAGGCAATCTGTTTCTGATATACCAGTACACATTAGTTATGGGCTGATTTTATATTTCTGGATGATATCGACTTAAGGTTTTCTTTAGGGTCTAATATAAAGATTTTGACTTTAACCAAAAATAATTATTTTATCTTGAGGATAAAAGAACAGCAGATCTATTAATGTGCTGCAGGTGCTTTGACAGCAGAAGTAGTAGAAAGCAATGAAGTAAAACAGAGTTTAAGCTTATTTCCATCTATGAATTAAAGTTTATGCCCACAACCTTTATCTTATTTTAATACAACAATTGAAGTTAATCAGAAACACTTACTCCTTTGCTGAGGTGGATATATATCTGACATGGTTAAAAGCTTTGTTGCTTTTTCTAAATAGGTCAAAGAAATCTGATACTTTCCCATTAGATGATATCAAAGGAGAAATGATTAGATTGAATCTGTGGCTAATTTGCTGGTGCAGATCAGTTGGATGAATGAAATTTTTGATCAAATGCATTTGGTTTAACATTAATGCATGTTAAGAGGAGGTCTGGACCTGCAAAAATATTATTAGAATAAAGATGTTTAAAAGCGAAATCATCCAACGCACTTTGTTCTGCTCAGTGCTTTGCAGCTCTAAGTCCAGGCTGACCTTAACTTACTCCACGGCTCTGTCCTGAGCTGCTTTATAAGAGTAAGTGGCTTAAATACTGTTGGCGCTTCAGGTTCCAGATTTGATGACTCACTCGCATGCAAATGCAAAAACAAATCAGCAAAAGCCTACATGCAAACTATCTGCTCTCTCTGAACTCTTTACTCTCAGTTTGTGGAGTCCAGGAGCTGCATAAAATAAAATAAAAAGATTTTTGTCACATGGATGTTTGGTGATGAGGAACGTCCTGTTATGGGAATCACATGCTCTAACTTGTGTCAGTTTCAGACGTCCTGTGTTGGTCTCTTGCATGCACATGACCTAGCGACGCAATGTTTGTGTTTGTGTGAAATGTGGAGAGCGGTCGGTGTGGTGTGGAGCCATCACATTCTCCATGAGAACATCTCACATCATTTCCTGTCCTGCTCTCATTCCCACAGGCTGCAGACATCTGGACACGCACTCACTCACACACCCACTCACCCTCAAGCATAAAAGGAAATAGTTGTTGGTATTCTCATGGAACCAACAAGCATGACTTTATTGAAGGGGGTGATGCTATCAGACATCTCTATTACTTTAAGGGTTTACTGTCTGATTTCTGTTTAAAAGCAAATATATCCTTTGTTTTGTTGCAGACATGTTTGACAATGTGTTTTTTTTTTCTTGTTTTTTTTTCTGACAAGAATATTAGATAAAGGGATGGTTTTATGACTTTGCCTTCAGCAAAATAAACCATTTACACTGTGGCTGTCAGAGTTAACAGTGTCGGCCCAAATAAGGAGCGAGCAAAGGCCTCCTCAGCTGTCTATCTAAACAGAATGGCTTTATAGTGTTTTGTATATCTATGCCATGTTTCTTTGTGTACAATCTGTCGTTTTGCTTTTCAACAACCACTTTTCATAAGTACTCAACCTTTTTAAATAACTTTATACATCCTATCAGGTGCTATCATTCTTTATACTCTGAGAAGTGGAGAGAAATTGCCTTATAACCAGAATCAGATTATTTCAGCTATCCTCCCATAGGAAAAAGAAGCACCATATCTAAATGCTAGCAGGTCAGGGTAACAACATGGTTCTGTTCGGATGCTAGTGTGGAGTCTGAAACATTAGATGGATGCGATTTACAGTATCCAAATACGTTGCAGGAAGCTGCTAAACAGAACACTATCAATTTTCTCAGTTTTTGTCAAGGCAGGGCCACAGTTGAGTGCTATCAATGCTAAACTTTAAAAAACAAAACAGATGGCAACAAAAAATAACATTTTATTTGTACTTTTTATAATGTTAGGAATTTTTCTCATCTAAATTAGTGCAAAAACGGACAATTCGTTAAGAAACCAGCAGCTATTTGGGTGATTTTGCTTTCCTGTGTGTCTGAAAAGTAATATACAGCTGTTATTGAAAGTTTATAAACTCTCCCATCAAAAGAAAATTATAAAATCACACGAGTAATTCAATTACACAAAACTAAAAAAAGTAAACAATATTTACTAAATGTAAATAAGTATTTACTTAAAAATCAGTTTTTTTATGCTTTCTAAAAGGATCAATGCAGCTGTTTTTGTTTCTGTTTTATTTTTCTGTTTTGGTTGGCAGTAGTTCTGACTTGTTTCCATTCAGCCTATACCGCCTTCAGTCTGGCTCATGCATCCTGACTTCCTGATTCACTTAGGAGCATGTGGAGGGGGTGTACTAGTCATTCCTTCACTTTGAGAACTCTAGTTCACAGTTAATTCAGGATGCAAGAGAGAGAGCAACACTTTCAGCAGATAACAACAAGGCTAGCAGCATTGGAGCGAAGCTTTCCTGTTTTATCTTTTTAACCTCTCTTTCCTTTTACAGTTATTGGAGCTAATGTTGCTAAGATAAAACGTTAAAGACAGTTTAAAACGGCAGCTTCCAACAGATTTGTGGTATTGGCAGGTGGATCTCTAACTAGGGCTGAAACAATTAATCAGAGCAATTCTGATTAATCAATTATTGAAATAATTGTCAGGTAATTTGGTAACCGATTAATCATTAACTGGAATGTAGAGAGTCTAAAATGGGCCTTTAGCTGACAAAGCAACCCACGTAGAGCAGTAATTGTACCAAGTTGTAAAAAATATATAAGGATTTTGCATTAAAGATTAAAAAAAAGCTTTCTTCTGTCTGATCCATGCAGAACTCCACAAGTGGAAACGTTTTAGTTTCACCTTAGTTAAATTTTTTTAAAGTGCTTCTTTAAGGAACCTTTTGCCATCGGATTATTAATTCATTAATCTAAAAAATAATAAACAGATTTGCTAAATAATTCTTCATTGCAGCGATGTTTCTAACCCAAACCTTTAATTCAAGGCTCCTTTTGAGGATGGTAGCACAAGGTCAAAACCTCAACTTAACCCTCTTAAAATAAGCTGCCTGTAGGAATTTAAAGATGTAACTTATAAAAGTTAATGTTATAGAAGCAAAATGCGATGTCACAGTAAGGAAATTCAATTTAAAAGTTTATAAAGAATCTACTCACTTAAACTCATTAGAAGAAGGAAGCAGCAATGTTCCCTACATCCATCTAAACAGGCCGATCCCTTTCCCATCACCATATGTCATGCTCTGTGTGCCAAAGAGAAAACCCAACTCAGTGTAGTTGGTTTACTGTTTGAGGTCAGGTAAGCTGCTCCTCCTGCATCCTTTTTTCATCCCTGCATGAACTTCTCCCTCATCCCCTTCCTTCCCGCTGCTGCACCATGTGCTCTAGTGTATAAGGTCCGTTACCATAACAATCTCACTCCCTGCATCCGTGCAGACGGTTCCGGTTTGCCTGAGTAGGACGTTAATGCTTTAAGGCTTTGATTTAGTTGCTTATTTATTACAGTCTTGGGAAATGAACCATGTAATTAGAATGTTTGTTCTACAACTATAACCCCATAAAAGCTTAGACTGTTTAAAATGCTAGATAAAGATGTCCAGACTAGCGCTTAATTAATGTGTTTGGCTTTAATTGTTTTTTTTTTCTTTACTACATACGAACTTTAATAAAACTGTCTGTTCATTGCAGGTGATGTAAGACAAATGTAATCATGTGGAGCTTAGTGTATTTTATTGATATTTTTAACTGGAAATGTGTATTTTGGGTTTTGTGAAGGGTGCGTTAAATAAAATGTATTATTATTATAAAAATAGGATTGATCTCACCTCATTTTATGGGTGAATATGTGGGTTAGTGTGCAGAAAACACCCACAGACTTTTACAGCTGTTAAGTTTAGTGGAAGATTTGTAGCTCTGTAGGTATCTTGCTGTATTTAGAGTCTTTTTGGGATGTTTTAAATGAAAATCTTCCAGAAAATTTTAAAAAGTTAATGTTTGTGTCTTACAGCAGGGTTAGGGTGAAAAGACAGCTATGGTTCACCATCTGAACAATTAACATTCCTATTCCCAGCCTCATCTAAAAACTTAAATCTAATGGAAGATGAATGCAATAGCAAAACAAAGGAATCATGACATGTTTTTGAGAGATAATGCAAAGAGGGAAAGTGCTTTACAGTTCTTTAAGAGAAGGGACCAGTAAGCATGGAAGATGATCGTATGAATACGTTTGAAAAGTGAAAGGATGGTTGTTGATGTTGGAGGTGAGATCACACATTTCACCAGCCAAACAAAGCGCCAACGATAGTGAGAATTCTCCACATTCCTTCACCCCCTGCCACCTCCCTCCCTGTCGCTCCGTCTCTTTCTTCCTCCCTCCAGAGAGATGATGATGATGATCACAGGCTAAACTGGAACAGCTGTCATGCCACGGCTCCCTCTTCCTCCCTCGTTCATATGGTTTTATATATAGACAGGAAGCACGCCACGGGTACTGTAACATCCTCGAAGTGGAGACGTAGAGGTCACGATGTTGGAGGGATGTTTGTCATAGTCGAGCAGCACCATTTCTAAGCTTTAAAGCAAGCAGGATTGAATCAGGTGAAATTGGGTTGTAAAATCATTGCAAATTTTTCATACTTTGAAGGATTCATCATAGGGGAATTCAGTGGGAAATTATAGTGTCCACTAGAGCTGAAATATGGACATATCTCATGTTTTCATCCCCTGCTGCTATGTTGTTTTATAGAAGTGTCCTGTGAACAAACATATTAATGTGCAGTTTTAGTAGTGCAGTGATTTGATCTAAACAAATAAAATAAACAACCTAAGCCATGGTGAGGCTGCTCAATGGTACTCAGTTGACGGGTCGTCCTTATGCATTAAATTAATAAAACTTGAGGTTCTTGGCTTGCAAAGCATTTTTGATCCAGCGCTCCTACAAAATTTTAAAACCCAAGGATCTTACATTCGCAGTGATCAATTACAAAAAAACAAAACCTACAAGAGACTTGCAAAGATGAAGACGGTCAAAAAACTGTTTGTTTCTGTCGCAATCAGCACACCTGCCGTGGGACTATCTGTGACTCTATTTAAAACCGATGAAGCCACCCACTGTCAATTTTAGGTATTTCGGCAAATAGGAAAATAAATACAAAAACTCCAAAATATGGCTCTAATAAGTAGTATTTGTTATTTAATGGCAATACCTGACTTTACATTATTGTGCACACATTGGTAATGGAAACACACCTATCTATTCCCACATTTTTCATCAAACAACATTAATCTCTGGAAGACAGAAACCATCTCTTGCAATGGTTTCTAATGGTGATCGAGGTTTGTTGAGGTTCACAAATCTCCTCATTAAAATTTTTTAGATTTATTTCATTTTTATATGTTACAAAAGGGAGAGTTTGAGGTGGTTCAGCAAGATAAAATTTATTAAATAAATAACCTGAAGCTAAAAAAGCCATGGCTTCATGGTGTGGAAATAGTTATTTAGTTAAGTATTTTTAGCCTAAGTAGGAAATGCTTAATATGAATTAATGTAAATAGTAAGAAAAACAAAAATAAATAAAAGTTATTTAAACAGCACACGTTCATATCTGATTTCAGATCTGTGTTTGGGAATAAAATAGAGTATAGATTTTATAACTTTGTAGTTATCGCAGTTTCTCCTGGAAGCTGATTCTCTGCTCCATGTTAAACCGTAGGGCTCAGCATTATACCAGGCTGTCCATTACATTACAAACAACCACACTTTGCAAGCACGTTAAAAAAAAAACACTTTTCTTCAGAGGCGTCTATAAGACCTGAGATGCTTTTCCATTTAGGATGAGTCATCATTTCCCAACTTGAAGCCTCAATGATTTGTGACTCGATAAACAGCAGACTGAGCTTTAGTGCTGAGCTTAATGGAAACACCGACTGAACAATGTTTCTGTCAGCCTTACGCACCTCTATGAATAATTATGCTTTACTTCACTTAATAACAAAAGACTAAAGCACAGAAGACCATTAAACACTGCAAAACTCTACGTATTTATATCAAACTACACAAAGAAACATTTAAAAAAGAGTCAGACGTGTCTGAATGCCACAGTGTTGTAGATTAAAGCTGAGGTGCAGTCCAGTTATTTTAAAGCACCATGAAGGTCAGCAAAGTCTTCACAATTATGTGTCGGAACGCATTGCAGGTTTTTCTACCATTGCTGCCAAGCAGGACAGGAGGCCTCTGTTTATCTGTTTTTGTTCCTCACATCCAAAGAAAACGGAGCTAATTAAATCTAGGTGAATAAATGAATCATCATGAATAAATAAACAGCCACCAGTTTATGAGTTCAGGCATAACATGTCAGTATCCATATGTTGCCCTGACCCTGGAACACATGAACTGTGTTGAGGCGCCTTCTACTGCCTGTCAGAAGTAAGTTTATATTCAAGACCTGTGAATGCAGATGAGAAAGTTGGACTATTGGTTCTGGATAATTCATTGTTTCAGCTTTGAGTCAGTCTGAATCTGTGATGTTTTAATATTTCCTGAAACAGGTGTGCAGGTTGCCTGAGTGACCATTTCAGATTTTCAAACTAATCTACATGCTAGTAAATATTTCTAAATATTCTTGGTGAGAAGTGAAAACATATCTCTCTATTATGACACCTAGCTGCAGGGATAAACTGTATATTATGCGCCATTGCATCAAGCAAACATCATGACAGAGAATTTGCTGTTACAAGCCCACCCATGTCATCCTTAAGTGTAACTCGAGCAAATGTGAGAGTTGTTGTAGACTTCAGCTTAGATGGACGTCATGTTTCTTCAGGGCTCAACATTCTGGAGTACCATACCTGTTTCAGTGAGGGAAAGTTTTCAACCCTTCAAAATCATTTAAAATGTGGTTGGCAGACTTTCAAACATGTGATCATAAGTTATCCGAGTGCATTATAATGATAAACAAATAAAAAGGCCGTGTGCAACATTTATTATCATTATCCCTTTCACTGCAATGTTAATGAGACCAGTGCAATGCACATCTTTCTTCATTAGTTTCTTATAGTTATTGATTTATTGCTTGTTTGTTCTATGATGTAATTTGTTTGTTTTCAAAATAACTAAAAAAGTTATACAGATTTTGCTGAAATTTTCAGAGACGCTGCTATAAATGATTAGTATTTGGTGATGACCCTGCTCAGTATCTAGACCCTGGAATCTGTTTTTGAAAGACTCTGTGAACACAGGTATTAACTGATGGCGGAAGTCCCAATATGTTGGGGAAATTAGCTTCCTGGTGGAGGTCTGCGCTCTCCGACTGCTTTCTTAGTTTGTTGTATCAACCTGCCAGGGACACTGCAGATGGGAATTAGCCTAAGGCTATAATCTGGCTTATTTACAATGTCTAATGTTCATTCATATGCATTGACCTCTTTTTCTATTCATAGATTAATAAAAAATTATCTTCAGATGGGAATTTTTTAATTTAACTGAATTTGAATAAAGTACTTTGGCTGGTAAAGGATTAGGGGGATGTTAAGCATTAAACTTTAGGTCATGGCATTAAAGTGCTCATTACTTTTACCACCTACCCAAGCATCTTTACAGACCATGTACATCCCATCATATGGGCAGTAGACTTCTATGGATGTGAACCCAATGGCTGTGTCCAATTGTCTGCACTAACTCCTAACTCCTTAATCACTATGTGAATCTGGGACTATATTATGAGGTGCCCCCAGGGACATAAATCAGAATTAACTTGCATATACACATATTAAATTACACTCTTCCATATAATATACTGAAAACCTCACATAAACACTAGTAAAAAGCTCTCACATAAACTAGTGAAAACATTTACCTCTTATATAATCTACTCAAAAGCTCTCATACAAAGTAGTGAGAACTGTTCATATAAACTGGTGAAAAGCTTTACCTTTCATACACACTGCTAGAAAGCTTTCATATACACTATTAAAAAGCTCTCATATACACTACTAGAACGCTCTCATATACACTATTAGAAAGCTCTCATATACACTATTAGAAAGCTCTCATATACACTACTAGAAAGCTCTCATATACACTATTAGAACGCTCTCATATACACTATTAGAAAGCTCTCATATACACTATTAGAACGCTCTCATACACACTATTAGAAAGCTAAAATATATGGTCCCCCTCCTTTAATTTAGGCAAACATTGCTCAAATATCACAGAATCCAGATGGTTTGTTGTTGATGAAGAGAGGAATAAACACAGTTTAAGATTTGCAGCTAAATTAATTTGTTTCCATATTATGGAACTGCTATCAGGCACTTCCCATCATCTTATATCAGTAATAAAAAATTATAAATACAAATTTGGTATTTGGTGACTTGACTTTTATTTCTGTCAGGCTGAAGTGAAAAAACTTGGAAAGAGACTGATTCTCTTGGCGTTTAAAATAACAACACAAAACAGCATAAGAAAACCGCATTTATTTTTTTTATTTTACAATTTTGTAAACAACAGCGGCTGATTAAACTAAATGTCTCAACCTTGTATAATTTTACGACTTTTTATTTAACCAAGAAATGATCCGAAAGGCCTGGGAAATGATCAGATCCGCTTATGTGGCTGCAATGCGCGGCGCGCTCCCGACACAGGTGGAACAGATTTTCACATGGGAACAGAATTTCGCACAACACCGGAAAAGGATCTCTGTTGAAGCAAAAACATAAAAAATAAAGTCGAGTAATGCCCATGCTTCTGTGAGTTGTTTAGCGGATAGCTGAGCATGAATCAATAATTTTATTTGATACAATTTCGGCCGGAGATAGCACAAAATGTACGGAGCTAGCCAGAATGACCTACGTTTAAAACAACTTCCGGTGTAATGACGGTCCTTCCTGTTTCACTGAAACACCTTCCGTTTCAACTGAAACACCTTCCGTTTCAACTGAAATCCGCTAATAGCTTTTCAGTAGTGTGTATGAGAGCTTTCTAGTAGCGTGTATGAGAGCTTTCTAATAGTGTATATGAGAGCGTTCTAATAGTGTATATGAGAGCGTTCTAATAGTGTATATTAGAGCTTTCTAATAGTGTTTATGAGAGCGTTCTAATAGTGTTTATGAGAGCGTTCTAATAGTGTATATGAGAGCGTTCTAATAGTGTATATGAGAGCGTTCTAATAGTGTATATGAGAGCGTTCTAATAGTGTATATGAGAGCGTTCTAATAGTGTATATGAGAGCGTTCTAATAGTGTATATGAGAGCGTTCTAATAGTGTATATGAGAGCGTTCTAATAGTGTTTATGAGAGCGTTCTAATAGTGTATATGAGAGCGTTCTAATAGTGTATATGAGAGCGTTCTAATAGTGTTTATGAGAGCGTTCTAATAGTGTATATGAGAGCGTTCTAATAGTGTATATGAGAGCGTTCTAATAGTGTTTATGAGAGCGTTCTAATAGTGTATATGAGAGCGTTCTAATAGTGTATATGAGAGCGTTCTAATAGTGATTATGAGAGCGTTCTAATAGTGTATATGAGAGCGTTCTAATAGTGTATATGAGAGCTTTCTAATAGTGTTTATGAGAGCGTTCTAATAGTGTTTATGAGAGCGTTCTAATAGTGTATATGAGAGCGTTCTAATAGTGTATATGAGAGCGTTCTAATAGTGTATATGAGAGCGTTCTAATAGTGTATATGAGAGCATTCTAATAGTGTATATGAGAGCGTTCTAATAGTGTATATGAGAGCGTTCTAATAGTGTATATGAGAGCGTTCTAGTAGTGTATATGAGAGCTTTTTAATAGTGTATATGAGAGCGTTCTAGTAGTGTATATGAGAGCTTTTTAATAGTGTATATGAAAGCTTTCTAGTAGTGTGTATGAAAGGTAAAGCTTTTCACCAGTTTATATGAACAGTTCTCACTACTCGGTATGAGAGCTTTTGAGTAGATTATATAAGAGGTAAATGTTTTCACTAGTTTATGTGAGAGCTTTTTACTAGTGTTTGTGTGAGGTTTTCAGTATATTATATGGAAGAGTGTAATTTAATACACTATATTGCCAAAAGTATTTGCTCACCTGCCTTGACTCACATATGAGCTTAAGTGACATCCCGTTCCTAATCCATAGGGTTCAATATGACGTCGGTCCACCCTTTGCAGCTAGAACAGCTTCAACTCTTCTGGGAAGGCTGTCCACAAGGTTTAGGAGTGTGTTTATGGGAATTTTTGACCATTCTTCCAGAAGCGCATTTGTGAGGTCGCACACTGATGTTGGACGAGAAGGCCTGGCTCTCAGTCTCCGCTCTAATTCATCCCAAAGGTGTTCTATCGGGTTGAGGTCAGGACTCTGTGCAGGCCAGTCAAGTTCATCCACACCAGACTCTGTCATCCATGTCTTTATGGACCTTGCTTTGTGCACTGGTGCACAGTCATGTTGGAAGAGGAAGGGGCCAGCTCCAAACTGTTCCCACAAAGTTGGGAGCATGGAATTGTCCAAAATGTCTTGGTATGCTGAAGCATTCAGAGTTCCTTTCACTGGAACTAAGGGGCCAAGCCCAGCTCCTGAAAAACAACCCCACACCATAATCCCCCCTCCACCAAACTTTACACTTGGCACAATGCAGTCAGACAAGTACCGTTCTCCTGGCAACCGCCAAACCCAGACCCGTCCATCAGATTGCCAGATGGAGAAGCGCGATTCGTCACTCCAGAGAACGCGTCTCCACTGCTCTAGAGTCCAGTGGCGGCGTGCTTTACACCACCGCATCCGACGCTTTGCATTGCACTTGGTGATGTATGGCTTGGATGCAGCTGCTCGACCATGGAAACCCATTCCATGAAGCTCTCTGCGCACTGTTCTTGAGCTAATCTGAAGGCCACATGAAGTTTGGAGGTCTGTAGTGATTGACTCTGCAGAAAGTTGGCGACCTCTTCGCACTATGCGCGTCAGCATCCGCTGACCCCGCTCCGTCAGTTTACGTGGCCTACCACTTCGTGGCTGAGTTGCTGTCGTTCCCAAACACTTCCATTTTCTTATAATACAGCTGACAGTTGACTGTGGAATATTTAGGAGCGAGGAAATTTCACGACTGGATTTGTTGCACAGGTGGCATCCTATCACAGTTCCACGCTGGAATTCACTGAGCTCCTGAGAGCGACCCATTCTTTCACAAATGTTTGTAAAAACAGTCTGCATGCCTAGGTGCTTGAATTTATACACCTGTGGCCATGGAAGTGATTGGAACACCTGATTCCAATAATTTGGATGGGTGAGCAAATACTTTTGGCAATATAGTGTATGTGTATATGCAAGTTTATTCTGATTTATGTCCCTGGGGGCACCTCATACTATATAGTGGACTTTACAGTGAACTGAAGTTAAATGACCTTTCGGACAGATGATCACTGCTTTTGGCTCCCTGTTGGTCATGTGACTTAGCCTCCACGTACCGTGCAGCGCCATCTTTGTTATTTATCACTGCCACAACGAATTCCATGATGTTGCGCGAGGAGAGGTATTTAAAAAGCAATCTGGGATATATTGCTCGTCTAATGACCATGATTGATCACTAATTTTCAAGATGAATTGTGGGAAATTTCGAGTCCCCTACTTTTTCGTCTACTGGACGTTCGCACACTCATTTAAAATGGCGTAATCACTATATAGTGCCCTATGTAGTAATAAGGGCGGACATTCGGACACACTTGTTTTTTGTGATTTTGACCTCTAAATTCCTCAGCTCTTAATCCAATCGATGTGAGAGGTCACCTTCAGGGGTCTAGTTGAGTCCAGAGCTCAAATGATTCGGGTTGATTTTACAGGAATGTGCAAACTAAATCACTATTAGGCATGCGGTTACATATTTAATCGTATTGCTGCATGTTTAATTTAACCTAATTCTCCACTTTACAGAGGAAAAAAAAGATTCAAACATCTTTGCCGCTTTTATCAAATATTTTAATTGGAAAAACCAGCAACAAAGAAAGGTTGCCATGCCAACACTGCTACAATTATGTCCAATCTTTTTTCCCTCAACTTGAAAAAAAAAATTAAAACATTTTTTCATCCATTCTTGTATGTCAAAGTATGACAGAGGGTTCTCTTTGGGAGTCTCAAAACCTATAATTGTACAAGACTGAGTTAAAAACACACACAGCCGCTTTATCTCTGTAACGGTCAACCGTTTAACAAGTCTCATTTGTGTAGATTTTATCAGAGGGGTTTTACATGCAGCTGCTTTTGTGTGTACTAAGTGTGCACGCGTGCAGACGGAAGAATTACAGCTGGAACAAGACTCCAGTTGTTGGTCACAATCGAATGCATACAATCACACACGCTTTCCATGAAACATGTCCTTTTGGTGGCGGCCATGGAGTCGTACACGAGGACGTTTGTGCTCTGGTCTGTGTGTTTATGTGTGCTTTGCAGAAGACCTCAGTAAAGACGCATCGGAGAAACCCAGACTGGTTCAACTCTTTCACTTTTTTTCTGTTTGCCTCTTATGTAAAGCCACATTTTGTTGTACAGATTGAACTCCCTCCAAAGTGAATTTTAATTACATCCTGAAGTGCTGTTGCTAGGTACAAATCAGAGACTCAGTGGTGTGAAATTCCTTTGCATTTCCCTTTAACACAAAAGAACAATTAAGTATTTAGCAGGAGTCAGAATTACAAAGAGGTGTTAAGAAGTAAGACGTTTTAGAAGCAGAGGAGTAGCGCAAAAGAGAAGTTAGAGGAGCTCATGCTGTATTCGATCTTAAAAGTCCAAATTTCTGTGTTTAATGTTAGGATAATGAAATAGAAGAAACAGCAAAATTAAAGTTTCACTGTGGGAAAACGTCAGCCTTCAAGCAACTTTGAATATAACGTGTCTGGAATGTTAAACTTAAAGTTGCTGGAAGAAAACTAGCTCTTTGCATTTTGCTGTTTCTCGTGTCTCCTGACAAAATACTATCTACTATCTTACAGCTAAGTTTCATCACCAGAATAAATGACTTGTTGTAGTTTTAACGTGTTTGTATAGGTTTTAAGTAGCACCGGTACTTATTTTAGCAATAGCATTGTATTTTGTTATTTTTAGGGCTATTTTACCAGGTGCAGTTCTTCACAAGGGCCAGGGCTCCTGAAGAACTGGTGCTGGCCCCTGTAGCAAAGACATAATGGTATATAAATGTATGAGTGTGCTTCTGCTCTGAGATGGTTGCAAGGGTTAGGATAGTACCCTACCCCTCAGCCTGCGCTTTGGGTCCCTGAGCAAGACCCTTAACCCCGCACTGCTCCCAGCGTGCCGCACTCTGGCAGCCCACTGCTCCCCAAGGGGATGGGTTAAAATCAGAGGTACGTTTATCCAGTGTGAGATAAATAAATTTAAATTATTATTATTTATTTTAATGAGATGTGATCAAGTTTTCATCTGCTATAGCTGAGGTTTTAAGTGCTGCAAAGGGCTTTTTATTTCAAATGATCAACCATTGCACCGTTTTGTTTTTTCAAAACTTGTCACAGTCTTGGTTCTTTTATGTTTTCAGTATCAGAATCAGAAATACTTTAATAATCCCAGAGGGAAATTACTTTTGTTACACGCCCCAGTTACAGTTTTATATGATATATACACACATCCAACTATACAATATAATAAAGATAAAAAATAAGAATAAAAAGAGATAAAATATATACACATATAGCTCTTCTGTATAAAAAGTGAAAAATCCAATAAAAGTGAAAATCCAAGTAAAGTGATAAATCCAAGTAAAGTGATACATTTTCTTTTGTTGTGTTTTTTGATTATATTCGAGTTCTTAAGTTTTCACTTGTTGCCCTCTGTTGCCCTCTTGTGTCGGTCTCCTTTTTCCCTAGCTCCTTTCTAGACTCCTCTCTTCACACCTGCTCCCAATCAGCTCGTTAGTCCTCTCTTTGTTAAGTAAACTGTTATCTTTAATTAAAAAACTGCAAGAACTCACCTCTGCCTCTCAGCCTCTGCATTTGGGTCCTTAAACCACAACCAAACCCTGACAAAACTAAATGTCGGTGCTCCTATCAGAGACATTTTAATGAAGTTATTTTATTTCACTCTTTTTCTTAGGTGTTGACTTTTTAGTTAGAATCTCCTTCTAAGACAAGGGTGTCCAATATAATCCAGAAATGGTTGTAGATGTTTCGACTCTTAAACACATCTGATTCAGAAGATTTCAGACCGTACAAAAGCCAGTTATTCAGTCAACAATGGAAATCAGGTCGACTAAACAGGGAAACATTTCAAAGATCCAAGACATTTTCCCACAAAGACTGACTTAAGGCTCCTCCGTTCTAACAGGACTTCATTTTGACTGGGCAGCAGTTTTTTTAACTATATGATCTGTGATTCACAAGGTTAACTTTGTGGTACATTTTATAGCTAATTATTTCCCTAAGTTAGCACAACAGTTTAAAGGGAACTCTAACAATAGTATTGTTATATATTGTTGGGAAATAAAAGTGAACCAAAAGAATGTAAAATGACTGAATAATGCTGCTTGATGAAATAGATTGAAAGACCATAATTAAAATATAAACAAGAGGATTATAGGAAAGGAACTGGACAAATTAGTGAAGGAAAAGCAATTACAATAGGCTATTATGTTAGAATGTTTATTTCTGAATTTACCACAAAGAGTTTAAATAGTCTTTTTTTAATCCCCAGTGTGCAAACACACAAAAAACACACTTATAAAAAACATGAATTGGAGCATGGTGGAGCCCAGGCAGGGGTTGCTCGGGTAAAATAGGAGTGGGCAGACAGGGCCGCCATTGTGGGACTCAGCTGCACACTGGCAAGAATTCAACAAACACACAGAGAAGTGGGCATTCTTACCCACAGTTATATACAGAAACACAGGCAGTGGAATAGAAGATAACGCTTAAGATAAGCTGTAGATGAGAGCAGTCACATAATGTGAAATTATTCAAAGCCCCTGCGGTGAAATTTGGATTTATATGAGTGTGTAATTGTTAGATAAATCCGTATTTCTGTCATAGCGATATGCAGAAACACTTGGGTTACTTTTCAAATATACCATTACACTGTGAACAAACCAGTCCTAACTTCCACATTTTCTAAAATAGATAATGTGGTCTGACACATGGGCCCGTTATAACTGTTATTGATTGAAAACTCATCTCAGAAGCAGACTGTGGTTAATGAATTAATAAGACCTACCCTGAGTTGGAGCATTGATCATTCCAATCAGTCAATTAGCTGACAATTATTTTCCAAAGCGGTTTATAAGTTTGGATAAGCACACAAGTTTTAGTCAGTTAGAATGCTTTCATTTCAAATTAATAGAGTTCGAGTCCTTTTAGGAGCCAATGAGCGACTTTTGTGGCACGCTCATTTATCGTCTAATTGGTTCTTTTGATTAGCTTCTAGTGGAGACATTAAAGTCCCATTTAATTAAATCTAATAAAGCTTTTCAGAATTAAAAAGAAACACATTTGGTCTTAGGTTCGATATTACACTGTTATACCTGAGGCACCATGTTGGGTTGGGGGATTTTGGAATGAGTCGGGTATAGATGGCATAACAGTAAGGTGAGATGGGTGGGATGGATGGGTTGTCAAAGATCTGGAACGGTCATGTAGGATTAGAAAAAAAAAAATCGAGAGAATCTTGATCATTTGGAGCTTACTCAAAACATCCATAGGAAGTTAATTAGGGTTATTTTAGTGTTAGCCGCATATCTGAGACCTGGGTAATGATACGTTTTTCTTCTACTTTGGAATGAATTCTGTTGAATTTGGAGCCAAATTTGTCTGTCAGCGCTAATAATTTAAAGTACTGCTAGTGAGGTCTCTATGCACAGAACCTGATACTGCTGCTCTGTTTGAAAACAAAGGCAAAAAAACAAAAAAAATGGATTTCCAAACCAGTAGTTATCAGGCTTCCTGTGCATGAAGCTTAGGTGATGCTATGCTCTCTATGGAATATTACTGCAAACTGAATAGATTATTTTACGCCTCTAAAATCCGTATAGGGCATTCACTGGGAGAACAAAGCAGGTTATATAGCATCCGTAATCCTATTTTCAAGTTTTATCACGTGACTTATGGAGATCATTTCCATTTTCTATTAGATTTCTGTGGAGAGATTGCTGTGCCGTCTTTAAATCGCTGTACAAGATATCAGGTTTGGTCAAACCCAGAGGAAAGGAAAATCTGAAATGAGATCTCCAAAATGTTTCATGTAGTTCTCCTAGACAACTATGAGATCTGTGAGACACCAAAATGAGACTAAGGTTTATTTCTCCTGTGTCTCAGTTTTTTTCCTCTGGAGCAAAAAGATGTACTAAAGCTCCATTTGGTTTCCTTTCAAGTTTCAGAAAAGATCTCAAGCTCAAAGTTAATTCTCAGACTTCCTAAACTTTTGTGTCTCCTTGTGATCTGAAGCAGATAAATCAGACAGCTCTCTATTAACTACATCTAGTCTCATCACATATTTTATGTCTTTTTTGGAAATCATTAAACACAACATTCTTAGAATTGACGCCACATTCAAAACAGCATGCGACTCTGAAATACAGATAGATGTGGATCACCAAAGTGGGGGCACTCTCTACATTTACATATCCAGGATTTTCTTTAGATATTGCTCAGTTGGGCGGTCGTGGCATCGGATGCAGGAGTTTGCCTTCCTCCATCTTTCATTGTCATTATGTCCTTGGACATGTGACTTAAATTGCATGTGAAGAGAACTGATGCTGGTCAGAGGAACCAGTGTTGGTGGTGTATGGCAGCTTCGCTTGTATCAGTGAGCTCCAGGGCAGCTGTGTCTTTAATGTGGTTTGCCATTATGGTGTGTGGTAAGCGAGTGTGTGTGTATGAATGGGTATATTCAGGTTTTGCAAGGTACCTACTATAAATCTCAACTTTGACTTCTATACTGTAATGTTAACATTGCACCCTCCATCCATCCATCTTCTCCCGCTTATTCCATCAGACTCTAGGTGAGGCCGGTTCCTATCTCTGGCATTCTATAGGGGAGAGGCAGGGTACAGCCTGGACAGATCGCCAGTTGTCGCAGGGCAACACAGAGACACACAAAGACACACAACAACGCACACACAAACTCACAGGACAATTCAAAGAAGCCAATTAACCTAGTAATCATGTTTGTGTGCTGCGAAAGGAAGCTGGAGTACCCGGAGAGAACCCTTGTATGCATGGAGAGAACATGCAAACTCCTTGCCGAAATATCCTGGGGTGGGAATCCATTCTGAACAGTGATACAAACTGCACCACCGTGCAGTCTATGTCTGACCTTATTTCTCCTATCAATTTTATGAGAAACACATGAGAAACACTTGGGACAAAATAGAAGCTATACTGAGCCTGAGATGAACTTAAATCTGTCTCATGAGCTAAAGAAGAGCAAGCTTTGAGAAGAAACATTTTCCTCTGGGAATGCAGCATGTGTGGAAAAAAACATACCTCCTCCTGTTTCCTCTCAAGCTCTGAAAACACTGCTGTCGGGGGTGATATGTGATGCACACCTGCAGATGGTGTAAAGGCTGTAAACTGATGGTGGAGGTGCAGAAACATCTCAATGATCTAGAGGTATACTTAAGATTGTGACCTAATGTGATACCCACAGTGGCAGAACGGATGGGAAAGAAGCAGGGGAAAAACTAATGCCATGTATAAAGAGTTTAGAAGTATCATAAATGGCCTGAAACCCCAATGAGGTTACCTAAATTTGCTGTGGTCCCATGATCTTCACATAGTTTAGGACAGTGAGACTGTGGGGCTTTTAATCCGCTGTGTGAGAGGGGGTGGACTGGTGCAGTGGGGTCATTTTTAGTGTTGTCCTGCTTTAGTAAATCTTTTCTTTTTAAATGTACCAATGTCTTCTACTGTAAACAGCTGAAGTACTTATTTATGCATTTGTTTAATTGATTGAAGTCATTCTTCAAAATGTTTTGTCCAGTTTAATATGTCGTATGAAACCAGATTATGGGATATTTATATGAAGCTACATTGTTAACCCTTTCAGCTGCACACCTCCATCCTAGCTTTTCTGTTGCAAAATGTTTAAAGGTCCCCTTTTAGAAACACATGCACTCACACGTGGTTTTCTCCCCCACTGGTTTTACGTGCTTTGTTTAACCAAGTGCAGTTTAAAATAGATTCAAATCTGCTGTGATGTGATTTAATGGTGTATTGACTTGTGCGTGGTTGGCTGACCATGGTTTGAACCAGTCAGTCTGTAATTTTATTGTTATGGTTTTAAGTAGACTGAGAGAAAGATCACATCTGGCTGGAGGCCGTAGTGCAGACATGAAGCAGTTGACTTTAGTTTCACTGTTTGACTTTAGAAACTTTTAATGAACAGCTGCCCTTGACTTTCAATCAGACTTTCATGGGAGCAATTTGGGTATAAAATACCAGAACCCTCCTGAGACTTTTAGGGGTTTAATAGATGGGGACAAATTCCCCTTTATGAACTTATAGAAAATAAAACTGACTAAACCAAAAACTAGTCCAATTTATTGAAAAATAAATATTTTATGCATTTAGTGTCCTCATGAATACAGTTTTTATTTAATAAATAGGTGATCACATGAGCGATCGGATGTAATGAAAGCTTATAGATATAAAAGGTCCTTTCTGTTCTCTTCTGTTCTATACTCATAGCAGCAGCAATCATTTTCTGCCTATCTATCATCAGTCCACCATCTTTTCTGCCATCATCAGTTACAGTAGCAGCAACAGATCCAATCAGGCTCTGTTTAGTAGAGATAATTGTTGATAGAAGGATAATTTGAAAAAAATAAATGGGCACACCTGAGCATCCTCCTCATCACACTTTTATAAAAAACAGAGTGTCTTTAGTCAGAGGCCTTTTCGGGCAGGATGTAATACTGACCCCTACAGGAGATGACTCCTGCCCATGGCAGTCAGCTTCTACCAAAAAAAAAAAAAAAACTGATCCAAGAAACATGCATTATTGTGTACACCATTTAGGTTTCTATGATGATCAATCAAGTGATTTTGTATAAAAGTGAATGAAAACATTTTTGAATTGGTTTTTATGAGTTCTCTTTAGTTGTTCATTATATGAACACAATCTTAAAAATCCAAGAATTTGATGTGTTTTTTTCTTCTTTAAGAAAATGTTTCTCTTTTTTTGTTTTAAAATACCAATGATTCAAATCTCTGTTATGCTTTGTAGTCAGAATCCTTCACAATCAGCATGAAATGAGCTGATCAGACCTTAAAGACAGCAGAGATCTGGATCAGCCATAAACAAGTGCTAATAGTAATTTTCTATTATGGCTTAAACAATTAATTGGATTATTCAATTATTGAAATAATCGTCAACTAATTTAGACTAAATATAGTAATCAGTTTATTGTTAGCTGGAGTATAACAACTGTGAAGTATGCTTTTAGCTGTCAGTGCAACCCACTAAGAGGTGTAATTATACCAACACATTTTGCATTTAAGCTTAAAAACATTTTCATTGCTAGTGTTGCGCCAATGCCTTTTTTGGCTAATACCCGATACCTGGCTATGCAGTATCGACCGATACCGGTACCATACTGATACCATGTGTTTGAAATTGATGTGTGTGTGTGTATACTGTATATGAAGAACTGCATACTACTTGGATGTAAAATAATTGCCATCATGGCTTTTTCAAGCTGCTGCCTACCTTTGTGAAGCAGGAAAAAAACTAAAACAAAGTGAATCCAGTAGAACTTCTTATTGCCTACCTGGAATGGGTGACAATAGTTGAATAAACTTTTGGCTCTCAAAATTGTATCGGTGCCCTCTTTGTTGGTACTCGCTGATGCCAATACCACCAATTTAGTGCAGTATCAGAGCCCTGTCCAATACTGGTAACGCTATCGGTGCAACGCTAGTTTTTACCTGTCCAGTCCTATATCCAGAACCCCTTAAATGGAGAAGTTTTATTTTCACCTGGTTTATTTTGGAGAAAAAAATCTTCTTTAAGGAACATTTTGCTATCCGATAATTAATCGAAAAAATAATCAACAGATTAATCGATTTGCTAAACAATCATTGGCTTCAACCCTAATATGTATAAACATTTTGCATTTAAGAAAAAAAGTTGTTTGTCTGCCAATATGCTCTATCCAGAACTCCTCAAGTGGAAATGTTTTAGTTTCACCTGGTTTAATTTATGTAAAAAATCTTCTTTATGGAACCTTTGGCTATCCCATTATTAATCATTTAATCGAAAAAATTATCTACAGATTAATCAATTTGCAAAATAATCGTTAGTTGCAGCACTAGTCTTTATTGATATCTTTATTGTCAGTTTGAAATATCAACAAAACCCAATTTAGCCACCTCCTTTATTTAGCAAAGATTTTTTTGCAATAATCAATAGATTACTTACTGTCCTTTTGCTTTTATTGCTTATGAAATGGTATTAGTAAGGCAAATTATGTCAGAAAGATTGTTGGTATTATAAAAGTAAGATAAGCTACATCTTTTTGCAGTTTAGTAGCTCAGTCTGCTAAGTTCTCCTTTTCTTCTTTCTTTAGGTGGCAAAGGACGTCTCCATTCGTATCCATAGCCAGCTAGACAGCGTGGAGAAGAAAAGGGGGCGTCTGGAGCAGGAGAACGAAGAGCTAAGAGTCCGGCTGCAGGACCTGGAGGTCGCTAAACAGGTCCTGCAGCAGGAGATGGACAAGGTAGGATTAAATTGTTTCAGCTGGTCCAGAGAAACAACTCCTGCTTTAAGTTACAGTATACACAAGCTGTATATTTTTTTCAGTCCCACTGTCCTTAATCTCCTCTCGTTTGATCCCTGCCCATCCATTTAGTTCATAAAGGTCAGGCAATATGACATATTACTGGTGATTTGCCAAGTGTTTAGGTAAAGAACTGATTTCTTTCAGAGTCATTTATAGACTGTTTCCTGTTAATTTTATTATATGAGTAAAGTTCAACATCTATTTGAGATCAGATCTCAGATTGTCATTTGAGCAACCAGGGTTCATGAGGATCCTGATCTATCGGCCTTTTCATTTAGGTCTGTGGTGCCTGTTTTGTCTCTGAGCCTCGGGGGGGTTCAGGCTCTTATCTCATCTGGTGTTCACTTCATTTCTGCCTCTAAAACTGCTTGAGGGAATTTCTAATTAAACCAAGTGTGTTTAGAATAACACTTTTGTGAAAACCAAAGGGGGGAAATGTGCCGAGGAGCTGCAGCGAAAATAATCCAAACCAAACTGATGTTATGATCTGCTTGAGCTTCGTGCCTTTTTCTGCTTTCCCTTCTGATCATCATAATCTTTTTGAACTGAAGAAAATGTCTCCGTTTAATTTCTTTCCACTTGACATCTCTTTCCCATAACCTCCAATGGCCTGATGGCCCCGGCTGAGGCCCCTGATGTGGGTTAGATTTGGATGGCTGGATAGGTTTCTGGCAGCTGATCTGGGTTTGTTTGCTTTTGTCCTGTTGAACTGTTTGTTCCTTCAATACACTCAGAAGGTTTTATCTTGTGTTTGGCTGCAGGGCAGCTGAGAGGGATACATGTTTTTGTTATTTTATCCTTATTAGCCATCTTCCATCGAACTAAGCTTGGAGTTTAAGCAACAGCAGCGCTAGTTTCAATGTTATAGATGTGTAATAAACTCTTCCCATCACTGGGTATTTAAACATCCTCCCAACAAAGATTTGGACAATGTTTTTATTCAGAGGATCTTCCGGATCCTGGTAATTTCATCCCTTTCTTTCACACTCTTTACCACATTTTCTGGGTCTGAAAATAAAAGATCAAAGTCCATAAATAATGACAGAAGGGTTTTATTTCACTATTCAATATTTCAGCTCACAACATCTTTCTGATTGGGTTTAGTTATATTGAGCTGACAGAACTTCCAGAAGCAATGGTCCTTCTGTGACATTGGGTCAGTGCTTTGCTTTAAAATTAAACAAATTAGGGTTTCAGCTGCTTTACAGCAACTATAGTGGGTCACCTGATGAAGATAACTGCAGCATCCAAGACAGTCTCTCTTTTATGGTGAATTTTAGTGTAAAGGGTGAAAAACACCAACGTTATTCGGGCAACCACTGATTCGATGTGTAAGGCCTCTGTAAGTGTTGGAGTTTTTTTTACATGATCAATTTGATTTCACATTCTGGTTATATTTATCATCCAAAACTGTCTGTGCAAGTTAAATATCATTTAATATTTGGATAGCAAAATGTTTCTTAAAGAAGATTTTTTAACAGAATTTAAACCAGGTGAAGCAAAAACTTTCCCACTTGATGAGTTCTGGATAGGTCGTATTGACTAAAACATATATATATAAATATTTATTTTACAATTTTGGCATAATTACTCGTAGAAGTGGGTCGCTCTGTCAGCTAAAGGCATGTTTTAGAGTCTCTATACTCCAGTTAATGATTAATCGATTGCTAATTAGTTGGTGATTATTTAAATAATTGATTAATCATGATTAATTGCTTCACCCCTAGTTAAATGGCTTCTTCAGACTCATTGATATAGAAACTACAAGGCTGAAGAAACTGATTTGTAGGTTTTTCTATCCATTGAGGCTAGTTGTTGACTGCTGATTTGTTTTTTTTTGTTTTTTCTTTAATCGAATTTTGTGACTCAGCTGTTTTATTCCACAAGTTGATTTTCTGCTCTGTTGAGCCAAAGTATAAAATCCCTTCCAAAAAGGAAGCTCTTGCCCTCCTTACTCTGATAATGATTAATCAGATTTCGTGTTCAATGAATATCTCGCTCATTAGTCTTTAACGTCGGGATAAACTCTGCAGCAACAACGCTCCTCGAAGCTGTTCAACTTTTCCAAATTTTTCCTCTTATTAACTTAAATTTAAAAATAGTTTGGGGGGAATATTACAAAGCAACTAAAAGCTACAAAGCGATTAAAAAGTTTTGCATAATTATGAAGTGGAAGAAAAACTAAAAACCGTTTATGTTGTCTTTGCTTTAAGGATTTGGAACAATTGGGTGAAATTGCTCCACTTGAAATTCAATGTAGAGCATTAGTGGGCTTTAGTTTTCAAATCCTGTCCCTGATTCTCAGTCTATTTATAAGCGCTTTGACTAAGGCTTTAATTTAAGTCCAAACGAGGGTTAAGCAAGAAAAGATTGGGATCCACTGAGTTAATTTAAGGCCAAGAAGTTGAATTTCTGTCTCATCTGGTATCTTCCTCCATGTTTGCTATGTTCCAAATCAACAGGACTTCTTAAGCCCTTTTTTCTACACCTAGACGTTTTTTTAAGTATCGCATTAGAGGAGCATGAGGGAAACATCAAACTTTAAATGGTTTGCATTGTCGTTTGCAATGCGTTTTGAATCTTTTGAAAAAATAAAAAGTTAAATGAGCATAAGAGGAAAGGGAAACACGTATGTAAAATCAGTTCTCATTTAGTGAATGTTTACCTCACTTGACTGATCAGCTGATTGAAATCATGGGTGATTTGCATGTTAAAGCAATGATACAACCAGACTGAGAACTCTTTTCTCTGGGATTTTCCACATTGGTCATGCGTGAAACAACAACTGAAGTTTCTTCTACTTCTTCTTCTACCTCTATTTATTGTGTTGCATGCCGGAATAGCCGGGGTATTGAGTAGTCAGATGCATCTGAGTGTTGGTTCATACGGTGTGACGGCATACATTGCAAGCTATGAACTGTTGAATTCGTAAAAATTTGAGTTGGGGCTCTGAGCAAAGATGGAAAATATGGCACAGTGAATCCTTGGCCCTATTGTTCAGCCTTTCAGTTTTTATTAACAAGTCAACTTTTCTCTGCCTTGTGCATCTTCAGATAATAGAATATCTCTCTGTCTTTAGTCAGACTGGTCTGTAAGAGGACTGACCTAGGAACTAAAACAAAAACAGTAAAAGGGCAGATAACATCGCTATGTTTTGGAAACAAGGAGAGATGAGGGACAGACATTAATGCACAGAGATTAGTGTAATAAGGAGAATTAAAAAAGCCACATGTGAACACTAGTGTGATGTAAGCACTCAGACAATGGAGGTCTTAAATTTCTCAGCTGTGAGTCTGGTTGTTGAATTATTGACTACGTAGCTGCTGCAGCCCACAGTCTGCGCTGATATCGATATTCTTTAAAAAGCAGAGGCATGCAGGGCTGGAGCTGCACCTTTATGCCTCTGCTGTAAGCTGCCAGTGTTATACTGAGGAACAGGATAGACTGTAAAAAAGGGGCATGTCTGCAGAACTAAGGCTTTTGATGAATTAGTCCATATAAAGCGGATTCCTCTGCCGAGTTACTCACCTTGCATTGGGATCTGTGATCTTCGGCTGTATCTTCTATATGGAGTGCTCTTGGTTCTGGAGGAGATGAGCTGCAAAGCACTGTGATGCAAGCAGGATTCTGTCATGTTTCTTTTAAGACGCTTAAGTTTTAGATCTTAACATATAATTTAAATAATGTTGAAAGTTAGAACTGCATCATCCATATCTGAACACTGACCTCCTGTCATGTAAAGCACACATTATCAATAATGATTTCAATTAAACTGACACTGTTTTCTGCTCCTCGTTTTCTCCGTCCCTGTTTCTCCTTCCTCCCATCCCTCAGCCACAGCTCCCCTGTGTTCTTTTAATTTATTTCTCCCCATTTATCATCTCCTCCCTATTCTCTCACCCTCTCCTCCTCCTGCCGTCTCCCCCACAGAGACGTGCAGGAATGCTGAAGTAGGGCTTTTAATTTCTCGCTCCCTCCTTTCCCTTCAAATCCATCTCGCGTCCATCTCCTCCTTCACCTTCCATCCCTCCATCATACCAAGGCTGTCACTCAATCATTCTCTTCCTCCATCCTGTTTTCTCATCTGCCCTTCCTGTTCTGAAAGCATCGATCTACTCCAGCTTAGGGTGACCTTTGGAGGTGGCAAGGTGGGGTTTGATGATGGGATGGATGCGCTTCATTACAACAGGATGAGAGTAGGAAGAGAAAAAGGGTGATAGGACTCAACAGAGGCACATTTTTTTTGGTAGTTTGTCCTTTAGATACGAAGCAGAGGCATAGAAAATCCCAGAGATACAGAAAGTAAAACTGAATTCATATTAATGGAGAAGCTCCCAAATGTCATGTTGTCGCTCCAAGCTTGCCTCTGCTCTGCTTCAAGGCTGGTTTGTTTATGTTTGAAGCCATCTCTCCTCTGGCTTCTCTTTCACTTCAGTTAGTCGCAGTGTCTTTTATAAACACACCAAAGAACACGATAGACTGAGTTTTCTGGTGAGTTTCAGCTCCATCAAAGCAGCGAGCAGAAGAAAAAGTGTCATCAATTTTGATATGATCTTGAAATGACATGATTTAATAAACTGATCAGAACCGGATCTGCTTGGTTTTCTTTGTGCAGAACGTAGATGCATCCATTGATGTGAACTGGGGCAACAAAAGTTGAAAAGTTGAATTGAATCAAATTTATTGTTTTGTTTTATTTCATTCTTTATTTATGCAAAGAATTTTCTGAGAAAAACAGTCCCATTTACAAAAGAGATCTGTTACATTAACTGTAATAATATAAGGAAAGTAATAATACTAAAATAAAAGTAATAAAACAAATAGAATACAATACAGTAAATACTTCTGAAGATAAGAACCATAAAACATTAGCTGGATTTTCACTGAAAACAAGAAGTAGTTTCTCCAAATAAATTTACCAATCTTTTTATTAATATTTTAAATCCCCTGCAAATAGTGATGAAACTGGAGGGCTTTTACTCTGCTTGCTTTGTGGTTTGGTTTTCTGGCTCTCAGGTATTAATGTTTAATGAGTGTAAAGAAGATGCACCAAGAAAATATTGTGCTTCCAGAGTTGCATCGACCCCGTCCTGTGTCTGTTATGCGATTGTGCAGACGACTCAGATACAGGCAGGTAAACGGGAAATCAAAGCTGGAGGATGAATCTAAAGGACCACAAACAAACATACTGAGCAGGAACATGGAGGGAGGAACCAGGAGAAACTGGATGAACCAGAAGTGTGGTCTGAGGAGAGGCAAACACTGGGAGAAGATAGATGGGAGACTCATCCACAGAGCAACAATCCAGAGACAAAGAGACTTTGATGGGATGAAGGGTTGAGCAGAAGCAAAACAAGCAGAGACAAAACCACAACAATAAAAAAAAAAACAGATAGCTGACTATAACAATGACTCAAACCTGCAACCAAGAGACAAAAAAAAAAAACTCAAACAGAAAACCGGAAGTAAGAGAAAAGAAAGGGCCGGATTAACCTAAATAGAACAAGAAAATGCAACTCAAGAAGTTGAAATACATAGGGAGGCTATCAGCAATGCTGAGACAAGATGGCAGCTATTTCAGACTGCTACTTAAAGAGAGAGCAGCATTTTCAACTGGAAACAGGAAGGATGAACAACAAAGCTTTACTGTTTCATCATTTGTTAGTTAAACCCCCGACTGCTGCTGGAAACGATGGCAGCTTTCAGAAAATCTCAGAGTAATGAAGGGATCTACATCCTTTTTTGAAACACAAAGGAAAACTGCTGCCGGAAGCTTAGCATGCTAACCATGAGTCGCTAATATAAGACTGTTTAAATGCCAACTTCCACAATTATTTGGTTATTTAAAGTATTTAAACCTTGTCTTGAAGTGATTCCTCTTTCTCACTGCTAAACGCGTAAAGTCTATAAAATATTTAAAATGCAATAAATACCAACCCTTAACCCCTTGAACCCTACGGACCCACCGGCGGGTCCAGCTGCTATATGACCTCGTAATTTTACCAAACCCCCAGTATTGATGTAAAAAACATATTTGGCACAGTTTGGTGACATTTATGGATAAATGTGCCAAACTGGCCCCTCCGCCTAAGAAATTTCTCACTAATACCATTCTAAAATAAATATGATTCATCTGACAGTCCAAATTTGGTATATTTTTACACAACATTTAGATTTGAAAGTCTGTACTATTTTTTGTGGTATAAATAATATTTTGGTAGTGTTTTGCAATGTTTATTTCAAAGAAAATTTTGGCGAGGTTCAAAAAATGCAAAATATTTTGTATTTTGTCCCTAATATTTCAGGCAGGGTCAAAGCTACAATGGTGCTGACACCAGAAAACCATTCTATGACATCTTACCTTTACAGACGTACCAAAAGTTTCTTCTTAAATCTAATAGCTTTGAGGCTATAAGTTATTTACTTTTGTGTGTTTTTGTCAGGCAGAAATTTATTTATACCCCCTTAGGGTGTAAGAGGTTAAAGAGAAATTGGTTTTAAGTTGAGGTTAGCAGACTAGACTGTCTACAAACCAGAAATCAGCCTCAGTAATGTGATAATTTTATCTCCAACAAACTAATCCCTGACTTACAGATAAGGAAGGCAGCTGATTGCTTCACGTTTAAACATCTACTCTTTAAAACGAGATATTTATATTCAATTTAATTCCATTCAGTTTATTTCTATAGCACCAAGTCATAACACATGTCATCTTAAGGCACTTTACAGTTCACCAGGTCATACAGTCAAATTGATTCAAAGTTTTCCATCTAAAAAAAATCAGTTTATTGCATCGACTCATTGACTGGAATGCAATCCCTCACACTAAGCATGCTTGTAGCGACAGTGGAGAGGAAAAACTCCCTTTTAACAGGAAGAAACCTCCAGCAGAATCAGGCTCAGTGTGAGACTGGGGTTCAAGGGGACAGAAGCAGAGATACAAAAGGCGACTGTAAAAGGCGGCCCCGTCCAGGAAACACACAGCCAGGCGGACGAACTCCGAGCCAACTCCCATGTCAGAGGATGAAGAGAGCACATCCAGTTAGTCACAGTCAGAAAAACAGGAATACACTGAAAAAACAGGCCGATCTCCACCATCTATAAACAAAGCTGTTGATGGCAGCAGCACAGCTGATATTTCTCTCCAGGATGGTGTCACAGCCAAACAGGAGCAGACTGTTGATAAAAAAAAAAGTTATATATAAATATTTCTTTTAAATGTTGGTATAATTACTCGTGGAAGTGGGTCACTCTGTCAGCTAAAGGCATAGCAGACAGCTGCTATGAGAAAAAGCAGAGAAAGCAGAACGTTAGAGACTGAACTAACAGATTCTGCAGAGTGGGAGAATAGAGATAGAATGAAGCAGAATGAGGAAATTTGGGTCCCTATTTTAAAAGGTTTTTATAGAAAAATTAACTTAAAAAGGCCTCTAAACACTGACAAAGTGGGATTTTATAATGATGAAGGCTAAAAGAGGAGGAGATATCATCACAACTATTATCATAATAATAACTGTGGATAAAATAGAGGTTAAAAAAAACTCTTCTCTCTTCTATCTTGAGTCCTGTTCCTCCCTCATGTGTCCTCTCTCCAGCTGTTGTTTCTCTCAGAGGTAGACACTGAATCTCTAAACCTCACTGCAGATTTCTCAAGCATTTATTTCCCCTGAAGGTCATTTAAGAACCTTCCTCTTTGTCTAAATGTGTTTTTGTGACCATGATGTATAATGAATCTGCTTGAGGTTGGGAGTTGTTTCTAGCAGTTAAAACCCACACATAAACAAAATGATAATTCATGCTTATATTTTTATTTAATGGTGTTTTATGGGAACATTAGATAAGCGTTCGCTGTCCTTGGAAAGAACCAAAGCAAAGTGTAAATGTTGATGCTTATAGTGTCTACAGTCAACAGTTACATCTAGTGGAGCTAAGACGTAAAGTTTGGACATGACTTTTGTGTCTTCGTACCTTTCTGTTGATTGCTTTTTAAAAGCCTCCTTCCTTCGCTTAAAGCTCTGGCCAAATGCTAAAGGAAGCTGTTCCCTGCTGTTCCTGACTTTCAGGAAGTGCTGCCCTTTGTTTGCAGGGAGCCGAGGGATGTGGGGCAGGACTGGCTGGAGACTTGAGGTGTGTGTTTGTGCTTGTGTCTCTGTAGGTCTGCCACTGTCCCACATGATAGCAGGGGGAAAATATTATGTAAGGAGTTAAAGGTTGAGTTGAAACCTTCATTAACCTAAAGGTACAAGGACATTATTCGGGCCCTGTTAGTGATTCCACTAGCACCTCCTTTTAAGGCAAATTTCTGTACTCTATTGGGTTTTATTTGCTGAATTTGTTCTGAAGCTTGTTAAAAACATTAAAACACATGAGAGGACCTCAATGCATTAAGACATCTAGATGTCGAATGGAGCTTTAATTTGAAGAGGAAAATCTACAAACTGCAAACCGCAGTGATTGTTCTTAAAAAAAAAATTTTTAAAAACAGTGTAGCCATAATCCCGTAGGTTTCCTTAAGATCACACGAAGCATAATTTATCTTTTATATTAGTCACATATCACATAAAGCACCAGTTCTCCTCCTAGAACCATCGTAAACTCATCTTTAATATTTTCTGTTGATTAGGGCTGTAACTAACCATTATTTTGCATATAGATTAATCTGTCAATTATTTGTCCAATTTATCGATTAATAATCAGATAGTAAAAGGTTCCTTAAAAAAGATTTTTTACTAAATTAAACCAGGTGAAACTGAACTCCTCCACTTGAGGAGTTCTGGATAGAATATATTGACAGAAAAAAACTTAAATGCAAAATGTTTATACATTTGTTTTACAGTTTCGAATATAATTACTCCTCTAAGTGAGTCACTCTGTCAGCTAAAGACATGTTTTACAGTCTATATACTCCATTTAATGATTAATTGATTACTAAATCAGTTGACTATTATTTCCATAATTGATTAATCACGATTAATCTGATTAATTGTTTCAGTCCTACTGTGGATTAAAGTCAGATAGTTCAGAAACATCCACAGCTTGAATTTAAGTTAAAATGTTTAAAAAAGCTTCACCATGACTACAGTTATAGTAGGTTTTAGTATTTTAATATAAATAACTTTTTATATAAATAACCTAAAGCAGACTTACTGTAGCAAAAGAGAACTTATCATGATAGGCGATGATGTTTTTTGTGGTTTAGGGATTCTTTTAATGAGCATCAAACATTTGGTGTTGGAACCAGGCAACATGCGCTCCAGCAGGGCGTTCTGAATCTTCTACAGATCTGTGCAGGTGATGTACCTCCACCGTACGCCGTCTGTTTTCCCTGCTTCCCTCTGAGTGCTCCTCTCTATACTTTCTCCAAAAGCACCAAAAAACATCATAGAGATCTATCTGACGGAAATGAAAGCACTGTTTACTACAGAGACACAAGTTTGGTTAAAATGGGTCAGAGCATCAAAGTGGTCTGGGTTTAAACTTGGCTTTATGTGGGTCAAAATGATTGATTAGCCTTAGAAGAGGGACATTAGGGATGCTGAAACCAAACGAAAAAGTTAAAGAAAGAGAACTGTTAGTGAGACAAGCTGTTTGTGCTGTTTTAAAAATGGTGGAGAAATTAACCCCAGAGCCCAACAGGAATGTAAAAAGGAGAGAAGCACATAAAGGACAAATGCTTCAAAAGAAAGAGGAGGAGAACCAGAGGGAAGACGAGGGGAATCGTGCCAGAGGAGTTTCTGGGTCGATCCCAGCTTCACAGGTACTGCTGGGAGAGACAGCCGTTTGCCGTGTGCAACACAAACATACATGTACTCATATTCTAACACAGGATGTAGGTGAGCAGAAAGCCATGGGGGAATTCAGAGGCCTTATAGATCAGAATGGAGAGAGGCACAGAAAGAAGAAGAGCAAGAGCAAACCCAAGAGCAATGCATCACTTTTTTCCTCTTTATATCAAAAAGGGACGCAGATATTTACCGAATGCTGCATGTCACCTTCATAAGAAAAAAAGGGAAATAATTGTCAGTTTAGCAGAGAAAGTGGTAAACAGATTAAATTAGACCTTTATGGATCGGGCTGCTGCTGCTAATTTATGCAGCCTTGATTGTCAACCTTTGACCCAAATGTCAATGTTTTTAATTCACTGAATAATAAAAATGTTTTGGCAGTTACAGTGACATGTTTACTTGTTTCTGTTTTTCTGATTTCAAAGCTTTGTTAATAGGGGGAGGATGCTTTGTTTACACAAATGCAGATGTGGTGTAACAGATACTTTATCTGGGACTAAATTCAGAGCTTGTAATGGTCCCTCTGAAATGTTGAATTTGTTAAGACACTTTCAAACCAATCAGGATGTATTATTGATTAAAAACCAATTTGCCCAAGCTTGAACATTTCCAGGTGTTGATTCCATATTTACACCTGATCTCAAGATTTTTAGGTGCACCAGTCCCTCCTGCAGCATGATGCAGTCGCCTCAGTACTACACTGTAGGGATGATGTAGGACTTGCCAGCTTCCCCCCTCCTGTCCCATGATACATTGCTGTTATTAGGCCTAGATTGGATCTTCAAAAACTGGTCTTTAAGCCGTCTGTGTCTGCAAACAGGACTCATCCCACTCGGTTTCAGCTTCAGCAAGCATTAGTGTCATGATGTCACACATGGGAGCTGTGTGCTTGATTTTCTGTCCACTTCTATCTGCAACTTCTTTCTTCAGCTTTAAAGCAAAATAACCAAACTTTTAAAAACATTGCTAAGAAATAAGCCGTCTTGTTATTCTTGCTTCTAATGAGTTAAAATACATTGAGCAAACATTTGTCATCAGCTCTATATTACAGTACATCCATATGGGTTTTTGTTCTTTTTATGCAGCTCGGTTCTATTGCATTGCAAAGGTAAAAAAGATTATAATTTACAGAAATATTAGAAAAATCTCTGTAGACATAAACCTAGGCAGATATCAGCGATTTAATTTTATAAATGGTTTACAGGAAACACTTTTTACCCATGCTGGGTGATAGAGAGGGACCAGTATTGTCTCAGGTGCAGCAGGAGTGTCAGCAATCTACCCAGGCTGTAGCCAGAGGCAGCGGGGGGCACTGCTGGAGTGATTCAAGATTGTTGGCCTTCACAAAAGAAAGAGACAAAGAAATACTGCAGGTAATTTAAAGCTCCGGCCCATAGGGAGCAAAGAGAGGGGAAAAAACCTAACAAAGAAAGAACAGCTAACATGAAGAAACAGATAATCTGGGATCCTAAATTATAAGAACAAAGGACTAAATATAAAGAAAATTAGGATTTCAAGTACAGGCTGGGCTGGAGGACAAAAAGCTTTGGTAACTAAATACAGGTTTCTTAAAAAGACACGGATAAGAGAATCAAACTTAATCAGAACCGCATTTAATGAGTGATGGAAATAATTATTGATCATAATGTCATATAAATTATGATTTAAAAAAAATATTCATAATAATCCTTATTTTTTAATTTTTGCCTCAAAAAATCCTGCAATTCACAAGTTTTAAGGTTATAAAAACAATGTACTTTCCTATCATTGAGGAAACGCTACACTACGTGTTTTAGTCATGGTATTAGTTTTTCCTATAATAGTGCTTTATTTATACTTAATCATTAGTTTCTTAAATAAATAAAAAAACATATAAAATGTTTTCTCATGAAGATTGTCGAGGGTAATTTCATGCCTCACTGGCTGAAAGCTGGTCGAATTACTGATGGAGGAGCTGAGCAGTGACTGAGATCACATAGGAGGGGAAGACCAGAGGGCACAAATAAGAAGAATAGAGGGAGGATGGATGCTGGGATGGATCCACACCATTCAGTCCTGCAGGGAGATCAGATGGAGGGGAACACCACAACTGTTCTTTTATTTATTTATTTATTTCCTTCCACCATGTTTCTTGGATTATGATGGTTTACCTCCTGTAAAAAAAACACCTGCTTGTTCAGTGTTTCACCCCCACTGAATGGTTGGTTCTGCAGTTGTTTAATTAAGAAATATATATATATATATATATATATATATATATATATATATATATATATATATATATATATATATATATATTGCATATGTTTGTTGGTGAATAATGTTATTAAGCATAATAGTCAATAGGGTTGGGTAAAAAAATCTATTTAATCGATTTTGGATCGATTCCTTTACATTTTTGCAAAATCGATGTCTAGGGAATGAGATTGATTACTTTTATAGTGACGCGGGTGACGTTCACATTCAAATGAGCGGGAAAGATGCGCTCAGGATGACTTCAAGCCAGACAGCTGCAAATATAGCCAATAGGTTGACTGAAGACATTAACAAATGGGGGCTGAGCAGCAAACACCCTGTAGTTGTTACAGACAACGCAGCAAATATGGTTTGTCATGCAGCTGACACTCTGCTGAGTCCCCTCTGTTGACACTTCACTTTTTCACTTTTCACAAATAAGTTTGCACTTAACACATCTCAAGATTAAACTGTCTGATTTACAAGTTTGCACTTGGTGTTTAATATGGCAGGAAAAAATAAAATACATGAGCGTTTTGAAACACAGTTGAGCCACTTTCATTATTGTAAAAACAGATTGATTCGAAATTAATCGATTTAGAAATTAGTGAATCAAAATCAAATCGATTCAGGACTTTGGTGAAACTACCCAGCCCTAATAGTCAGTAGTGTTACCTTGACTACAGATCGATGGGAAAAAAAAAAAATGGAGACCTTTTTTGCTGCTTGGCTGTAAAGAGAAATGACAACTGACGTGCTTAAAGCTTCCAAACACATTGTTCTCTGAGCAGGATCCCTGGCCGGATTGAGAGCCATTAAAAGCAGCTATAAAACACAGAGTACAGTAAGTGTTCCACTCTGTCTGCAGCCCGCTTTGTGTGAATGCTAATGCATTCCCAGGGAATGAATCTCCGTGAGCAGCTGCTTCAGCTTTTGACAGATTCTCCAGAATGTTAACTGGATTCTACTTTCAAGGATCATTTACTTTTTGTTTTTACCGTTCCTTAAAATAAGATTTGTTTAACTTAACCGCTTTTCAAACTTGGGAAAAGACTTTCGCTGACAGAGAACATGTGCATGAACATTTTAGGTATTTTTCTGTGTCATATTGTCAGCTTAACAATACTTCAGCACCAGCTCAAATGTTAGCAAATGTCAGGTATAATTTTCTTTGCAGCTGCTGGGTTTTCAAATGCCACCCTGAAAGACACATCCAGAGGCAAGAAAGGCTTTCATGACTTCAAATCGGAAGTGAAATGATCATTTCTATTATGTTTTTACAGTTAAAAGTCTGTGGCATTTTTACATATTCAGCCCTTTTACTCTAAAGCTTCATAAACAAATCGAGCAACCGCCTTTAGAAATCCCCACATACTAAACAGTCTGCATATGGGAAATGAAAGGTAATGGCAAAATAAAAAAAAATGTGGCTAAAAATTACCACTGCATATCATCCTCATGGAGAAGCAGGATGGTGGTGGTATCATGCTGTGGGCATGCACTGATACTTCACAGACTTATATCTGATTTAGTTTTATGCCGGAATAAAAAAATCAATCAATCCATGAAACAAAGGCTGTTTGAGAATGCAGAGCACTTCATTTTCAAGCTAGATAAGGACATTAGCTCGTTCTTAACATGATATAATGCTTAAGGTTTAACTGGTGTGAATACCATTGGAATAAAAGTGAGTTGATGTCAAGTCAGCTTGAGCCCAGGAGGATAAATACAGAGAAGGTAGTGAGTTGACAGAAATCGGTTCAGGCAGGGAGAGAAATGAGCAAATGTAGGGGAAGGGAGGGAGGACAACTGTCTCTCTCACCCCTTTTAAAGGTTTAGAGCTTTTTAAAAGCAAATGCTGATTTTCTCACCTGTGGGGAGAAACTGGGGTTTAGCTGCAATGTCTGCAGGGAATCGTTGTGGGTGGAGATAAACACCAACAACAAAGGGGTTTACTGTACTCCATGTGTCTGTTGTGTTTCTATAGTGATGGTAGGATCATTTTTGATAATGTAATGTCGGTTCTGCCCCTAAATGTGTGTTTTCCTTTTAATTGTTGCTATAGTGTTAGGAGGCTCTGAGCTCATGAATTATAATATTGTCTGTAAGCAGATGTTGTTTTGGGTGTAAATAAATGGCGGTGCGTCACTGCTCTCATGCTGGTGAAAACGTGAAACATTTTCAAACAGCAGCGAGCGACGCGTCTCAGAGGAAAAGGAACAAAATCGTGGATAAAAGAAGAAAAACAGCAGCTGTATGTTTCAGCTGCAGTCAGTCACAAACAACACAGGTAGACATTTGTTTCCAAGACATCAAAAAATATGTTTGCAAAAGGGAACATATTTTTTACTTTCTCTCTTTGCTAGAGATACACCCATGAGGGAATTGAGGTTTCCCAAAAATTAGACCCACTGATGATTCTATTTCCTGTAAGAACAATTAAAAAACACCCAAGTAACTCTTTGTATTCCATGCATAAACCCAAAAAAACAAAAAACCCAAATAAAATAATTTTTCATAATGAAATGAAAAATAGATGTTGTGAAAAAGACCTAAAAAGCTGACTAACAGTTTAGATAATTATATACATCTATTTAGAAAATCTTCTCAGATATTTTTTATGTTATGACAAAGTTTTTTTAAGAATATAAAGAACATAAATCCAGATCCGCTGTTAACATCAATTGTTGGAAAAAAAAAAAAAAAAAAAATTATATATATATATATATATATATTTATCTATATTTAATTTCCCTTTTTTGATGAAGGATTTTTTAAAATTTATTTAACTGAATTGAATAAACACTTAATTTGAAAACCATTTACTTTTTGCATGACAAACTCGCAGCACTATTCATTTTATGATTGATAAAGTAAAGAGCTACAAACATTACATAAAGGCTTGAAAAGTTCAGTTTAGGCAACTGGGTGTGCAGTCTTCTAGAAGACGTTTAGCCTCTCATCCAAGAGGTTTCTTCAGCTCTAACTAGTGTTGGGGAAAACTGGGATTAATATACTGTAGGTGTAACAAAAGAATTGGGGCAAACAAGAGGTCTCTGATCTCTCTTACTGGATTGGCCACCTGGTCGGTGTTAATGGTCGTTAGGGGGTACTGAGGTGTCATTAACTCCCTATTCAGAGTGGTTTTGGTCAAGTGTGAGGTAGGTGAGGGCAGATGGGAGGTGAATCTTCTGGGTGTTGTTCTTCCAAGTGCTTTGTAAGTAGGTGACAGATTGTATAAGACCACCTCCACTTCAAGAGATGTTTTTTTCCTGGTTAGTAAAGATGGCTTCCTTTCTTCCTTTGCCAGAATATGGACGTTGTTGTCCTCAAACGTGTATCCTTTAGCCTTCAGGTACAGGTGAACAGCTGAGTCCTATCCTGAGGAGTAAAGGGCTGGTTATCCTTCCACAGCAGTGTGTTGCAGTTCTAATTTTGAAACATGGTCTGCGCTATGTTATTCCAAGGCGCAACGCAAGAGGGACAATCACGAACTTGCTGGGGTTCTAGATACGGCCCAGGCTGTGAGGAATTGGGGGCAAGTTTGTGCGACAATGGAGGGACATGAGGGCGAAAAAGAGCAGGGATCCAGGTGGAAAAATGTTCCCAGCGTTCTCACGCACCTCACTCTTCTAGCTGGTCCATCTTCATGAGCCTTCTTCCACAATGGCGGTCATACAAACAAAACAAGCTGGTAAGGTACCAAACAGGAAATACGCATAGTGTAAAGCGGATGTAGATTAGACCAATCAGAGGCCTCCTGTCTGCAGCACTGTCTGCGGTCACCTACTACTTTTGTTCACTGCAATGCACAACAAGTTGGTTTTTGAGCATAAACCAGCCTTTAGCCCTCCTATGTTGAGTCATGCACCTGTATAGTGGATGCTTGTTTTCTTTAATGTACAGGTCTGTTCACTTTTTACTACACTGAATGGCGTAAACTGCGTCTTGTCATGTCTGGTCTTTGGCCTGAACCAGTTTTTGTCCCAAGGCGTCGCTGGGTTAGAAGTGCACAGGGATCCGGTGCTTGTTGAAAATCCTCCTGAGTTATTCAGAGAATTCAGCAACTTGTGACAATGTTACTGAGTTCTAACTTTCCTGCAAAAAGTTGGTCCCTTTACAGTCATTTTTTATAAGGGGAAAAATCCCTTCAACATATAGTTTGACTAATGCCTTATGTCAGGAGGAGACATTAGACATTCATACTCCTGCTGTTTCCCACAGTAACAACTTCCACACCAATTTCAGTAACTGGTCATATTTAGGTTTAGTGGATTGGATTTTTAGTCTCTGCCAATAAACAAGAAATTTTCTCTTGTTGTTTTATCTCTGAAACATTGCCTATGACTGAGGGCAGAAGTAAGGGCTGGAAATTGATGCAGCAGATTGCTTTAACACTTTACAGCTCTTTATGTTGGAGCCACATTAAGGAGGCAAACTAAGTGGAGGAGGCTGAATACACCCAAGGCAAAATCAATAGAGCACTTCAATATTGAAAAGGGTAGAGTGGGTTTTAGTTTAATGACTCCACACTTTGTTAAGGGAAAAGTCTAAGTTTTGATTCTTATTTTTTTTAAGGGGGACGACTTTTCCTTAGAAGCATCTAATGTTTTTTTGGTTATTTTTTGTTTCCAATCTAATTCATTTATTGGAGTTCTAATCTTGTTCTGTTTGAATGTATCCTAAATCCATGACTCAAGGTTCACCTCAATTAAAATCACAACAGAGGCTTAACTGCATTTGAATTGTTATTAGAGTTATATCCATTGATAATCCCAGCCAGTATTCGGGTTATAATACAAGTGGAGGATTGTAATCTGTTTAGATTAACAGCAATCCCAAAAACTCCTCAAGGGGGATTTGTTTACCTTTTAACCTGAAACTGACAGAAAGGACTGATCTCTGCTAGGTAGTTTTTTTTTTTTTTACTGGGGGGTCTCTCCCTGGAGCGATCGCTAGTTCATTATAACAGCACAGAGAAATGGACAGACACGCATCAACATATTTCTGACAAAAAGCACTGTAGACTTACATAGCAGTCATGTTTATGGACAGTTGGAGGAAGCAAAAGTATCTGGATGGAACCAACTCTTTAAATGGAAAAACATGCAAACCAAAGACCCACAGTAGGATTTAAAAACCAGGATCTTTTTGCTGCAAGGTGAGAGTTTTCACATGAGCAGTAATTTACAGCTAATGCAGCAGCATATAAATCACCTTTCAGAAAATCACAGACGGCTGCAGTGTGATAAAGTCCATCTCTAACACAATAAAATTTAAATTAATTTCTAGAGGAAAAGGAAGAGGAAATAAATGTTACTCACCCTGCAGGACATGTGCAATATAACAATGTATTATGCCAGCTGTGCATATCAACATAATCTCTGCCCATGTCTACAGTCAGACATGGACCCACGTTCATATGGCCTTTACAGACAGAAAGGTGGTTGGAAGGATGGAAGTTCTGGTCACTAAGTATTGGAGGCTGCAATTCATCTTAGTGAGTCTAGATTACATTGTTTTATTTTGACAAGCATGAGAAAACATGGGTTTAATGGATATAATGGCTGATGGGTGTTTGAGTTTATTGTTGATGCATGGTAAATATCAGCTCAGCTGGGTGTTGAAGTCACGCTGTGACAGTCAGCACCGGGCTCCATATAAGCCGCAGTGAGGAGATTAGCATGAGGCTGCAGGTGCAGGTCCTTTGTCATAGACACGTGTTTCTGTGTTTGTCTTTTCAGTTTGAAAGATCCTTTGAATTTTCCATCCTTTGTATTTGTCCTCCCCCTTCCTTCTGTTCTCTTCCTTTCTTTTGTGTCCTCCTCTCCTTTTTTCTCCCTCCCTTCCTGCCTCCTTCCTCACCACCGTCTCTCCGCGGCGAGGAAGGGTGACATCATCAACGCGCTGCTGGCTGTTGTTATGATGTGGAAATGGAGACGTGGAAAATGTGTGGCTGGCACCTCCCGCTGATGCAAGTCTGGCTGCACTGTGGTTGCCATGGTTACACTGCTTGCGTTGTGTGTTGCTCTGCAGACAGAACCATATGCTGCGGGAAACTGTGCTTATGTCTTATAAATAAATGCATAATTTTTGCAACTTTGCATCAAAAATTGTGGCTGTTTAAACTTTTTTTTAATTCTCCCTTTTATCTTCTATTAAATTTTTAAAAGTCAGAGTAAGCAGAACCGAAAAGATGCACGTAATCAATAAAAGCATAAGCTGGATTGGTGCATACTTAGAGATCATTAAGATTTAATAACTATTTAAGTAAAACTAATTTAAAAAGGTATCCCAAATCAATATCACTAACAATACATAAGAGGGAAAAACAGGAACAAATGTGCACAATAAAAACATAAGAATACAGTCTTCAAAAAAACCTAATTTTGCAACAGAAAAAAAAGAAAGACTGGATATAAATTAAAAGTCAGCTGCATCTTTGGGCTAAATATCATCAGAGGATTGTTTGTATTGTTGCTATGGTGACGGGTTTGTTGCTGGAGCTCATAGAGGAAAAGATTTCCTCCTTGACAAATCAAACATTTCCTCTGGTACAAACACTGCATATGAAACATAAATGTGAGCCACTAGCTAAACTCAAACATTTCTGTAGTAGGCGCATTTTGACTCGGTTTCTTTTTTTATTTTCACTTGCATTTAAAGATGATAAACAACATTTCTGTTAGTAAGAGATGAAATGTCCATTTGTAGTCGTCCAGATCTGAATCAATCACTGGTCGGTTAATGGGGCAGAGTGGAGCGCTGGGTATCTGGAGCTCGCCTGAGGACAGATAAGATGCAGTAATGAAATCCCACACAGACCAACTGAGTGGCCAAAAGACTGAGAAGAAAAAGGCTTATTATTAGTTTGGCTGTGCTGTTGAAAAGGCACCACTGCCTGAGGAGAAAAGTGGATTTAAAGGACTGCTGAGTTGATATTAAACTGTGGAGCAAAGGAGTAAAAAAAAAAAAAAGAGAGCTTTATTTTTACCACATGACCTAACCCTGCTGGAGGAAATAATGATGATATTCTAAATGAGAGAAATCTTTTCAGGATTATGATGATGCCTTTTCTCACCCAGGATCTAATTTACTGGCTTAGAATCTTTACTCAAAATTCTGCGATCTAAACTAGTTTACATAGTATCAACCTGCTTTGGTGCCTTTTCATGTTTAATTTTAAACATGGAAGAAAACCACAAAGATCATATTCACATATTTGGAATTTAGGACCTAATTTTTTTTGTTTTTTATTTGCAGAGTAGTTGAGGAACATACATAAAAGCATTTTTGAGTGCTTTATAGTAGGTATAAATCTTTCCTTTTTAGAACAGTGGGAACATATGGGAGTGACGATACATGAGAGTAAAGTACGTTTTATAATTATCTAATTTTCTAGATAGTTCTAATGCTAAAGAAACTTTTTCAAATGTCCATTTTTTGTGTTTTCACATTTAGGTGGTCCACTCAAGCAAAAAGCTTTTTTTACTTCTACTATTAGAGAATGATTGATGATACAGGCTGATGCCAGTACTAAATAATTTTGACATCAGTCTAACCAATCCCTGGTATATGCTGCCATATTTCTGGGGCTGAGTTTGCTTTTTCTTGCTATAGTTACATAATAAAAAATGAAGCATGTTAACAATGTATCATAAATGAAAGGAGCAGCATTGCATGTGGCTTACATGACCATCGGTCTGTCTCTAATATCTACCTGATCTGTCCTAGAAACTGCATCTGTACCATCACCTTCTGGAAACAGTACTGAAGGCAATTTCTACCCTTAAGCATACACTGTGCGATATTTTCAATCGGTGTATGCAGCTACAGCTCAAACTGTACGACGAAACTGCAGGGTTTAAAAGTTCACAGCTCCGAATCCATGTTTTCACACTGTGCGGCTCGACGCTCTGATGCGACCTTACGATGGCCGACTGAATTTCAAATGTGTTTGATTTTCTCCTGACCTTACGACTCCTGATCGAGGGGGAATCGTGAGAGGCTGATCTCCCCTCGTTACCCCCTGTACACTACATGACGCATGACTGGATTATCGACCCGAAAATGGCAAACAAATTCTACAGTGTATGCCCGGCTTTAATTAGAAAGGCATCCTAAACTACATGATATAAAGTGATAATAATGAGCACCATACATGCCATCAAACGTGTAGACGTTTTTTTTTTTACGGTGCAATATTTGCTTCATCTTTTTGGGATTTTAATGTCCACTTTGGATTTAGCTGCATTGCTGTTGAAAAAGCAACTGATCTTTAGAGACAGCCTGAATGGGGAAGCAAGAAAGGGGAATCTAAAAGGAGGAACTAAAGAGATTCATATCACTGTGCATTTGTTTGAAATAGTAAGTAGCATATTTATCTACTTCCTAAGTTAAAGCAATTTTAAATGTATTATTCCCTGTATAAACAGCTTTTTTTTTTACTTTTTGGCCTATATTTAAGTTAAACCAAAAAAAGAAAAATTGTATGTCCTTTTCAAATTTCAGCGGAAATGCTTAAAAGTCCTTTAAACTCTTGCTTGTTGAAAAAAATAAATAAATAAAAAAAAACAAAAAAAACACAGCTGAAGGCAATGAGAGAAACGACATACAGCCAGAGGTCTGAAAAGTAGGACTGAAAAAATATGGAGGTATGAAATTCAAATAATTACAAAGAAAGGTTAATGGAATATAGTCTAAACTGAAAAGGCTGAGATATATAAAGGTGGATTTAAAATATGGGAATTGAAGTATTTAGTACCATATATATGATCATAGAACAGAGTTTATTTGGGATGAGGGGCCGACATGCTCAGTGGAGTGAACCACTCAGTAATTCTACTATAAAGATTTATGTTTGACCTTTTCTTCTAGAGGACATTACTAGGAGAACATGAGCACCCAGGAGAAGCACTCTGTTAGAGCAGATTTACAGTTTTATATTGTTTTTATACATTGCTAGTAAAAGATCATTTCTGGCTCAATGAATCTTATTACTATAAATTGACCAAGCTTTTCAATCCAAACAGAGCTCCTTCTCCAAACCCCCTCCAATAGATTCCCTTCCCTACAAAATATCTATTTGTGAAATTATTGTAAAGACTGATAACTTGGGGAATTTAAAAAGATTAGCAATTAATTAGCTGAGCTTCTACTGCATTAAAGTATAAACAACTGTAGGAAGTTATTGTTAAATGTTAAATGTCCAAAATACACCCTAGAACAACAGCTAACTGTAGGTGATTCAGTGTCGTTTCACCCATCTGCCACTCCACACCCCCACTTAATGCCTATATTCACACCAGAATCATAAAACCTTTTTGAACATAACTCCTTTTATACTAAAATGCATCTGGCAGAAATACCAGAACCCTTATTAGCTTTATATGGTTTATATTCTACTTCTATGAGCCTATGATACATGTAAGTAGAGGCAGCATGGTAGTATATGTTTTTGGAAAGTCAAACTTTGGAAAAAATGTTTATTGAAATCACAACAAAAAAGAACTTGACCAGTTTTAGCCTGGATATAGGTGAAAACTTATCAGACAGTAGTATAGAGGATGAACTTTATTTACAACTTTTTACTTTGACAACATAACATGGCTCTTGAAACTGTTGAAAGCCTTCTAATATCAAGGTGAGTTCACTAAGGGTTTTCTCTTCTCAAACACACTCTTTTTTTTTACTGAGTCCAAAGAGTTAAATATGAGGATAAAAACATATAACATTTAATTTAGGGAATCGTGTACAAAGCCCGACCAGCACCAGTTATTCAACAAAGCAGAATCTGTAGAAATGATACTCATTATATCACCTGTATTTTGCTTTATTACTGTTTTTGCACATCGTGTCTACCATTGACATTATTGTGCTTTTAAACACACCTGGAAGGAGTTCCAAGGCAAGTTAATGGTGATTTATAAAGAACAGGAAAGAGGCTGTTTAACATCCCATAGGCCATGGACGTCTTAAGGCCTATTTTGGAGGGGCTGAAGCCTCCCTAAACCAACTAACTTATCATTTGTTATAGCAGCTCTTATCCCCGTTCAATAGGACAACGCAGTCTTTAGTAAATTGAAGGCACTTGGACCCTCCATGCACCCTGTCACCTGAGAGCTGCTCTGCTGGTGGTAGCACTGTTGCCAGCTTATCAACTTTTCAGACTCCTTGAGAAAACTTTGTTTTGTTTTGTTTTCTTCAAAAAAGCGATTAGCGACAAATTTAGCAGCTATTTACAGTTTTGTTTATAGACTTGTAATATCGTGAAAACACAGATTGCTCTGTGCATGTCACAGTGGGGGTGGAGGTTTGACACGACCCAAATGCAGACACAAGAGCTTTAGGTGGTTACCTGAATATTTAATTAACCAAAAGTCCAACGGAAGCAAAAATCCAAAAACATAAATCCACAAAAATCCAAAAATGCAGAAAACCAAAAATACTCACAACAAGAAGAGGACAAAGTAATAAAGACAAACCAGCAAAGAGTGACTGAACAGAAGGAGATTATATGGGGGAGAGAAACAAAGACCAGGCCAATTAGCAGATTGGGAGCAGGTGTGAACAGAGGCAAGAAGGGAGTTACCCCCGGCTCACACCGACTCCGGTCTTACCGTTGCGGTGCGGTGGGTGCGGTGCCGCAGTGATTCCAAGTCATTAAAAAGACGTAAACCTCTCTCACCGGCTGCTGAGCTGTCCGGCTGCGGTTACAGAGACACTCCGGCGATGCAGAAAATTCAGCAAGAAAGCTATCCTTGCAGCGTGCCAGAGCCCTCCGCAACAAGCTCTCGCAAATATCCTTATTTGGGCCGTGTTATCGCGTGAAGTTACGTGAACTCAAGTGAACTTCTGTTCTCGCGAGTTGAATCTCCGGACCTGTTGCCGGAGCCGCAGAGCCGCACCGCACTGTAGTCAAAAGGGCGGTGTGCGGGAGTTGCTGTCTCCGTCGGCTCGGTGACCGCACCGGAGCCAGTGTGAGCAAGGGGTTAGGGGAAAGGAGACTGACACATAAGGGCAAACAGGAAATATCCAAGAACTCAAATACAATAAAAAATATCTAGAAAACAAGAATCAAAATAACACCAATGAAAACTCAAAATAAAACTTGAACAAAGCCAAAACCATGACAGTGCGATTTAACTTATTTTTTTTTTCTTTGAACCTGTTGCACTGAAAACGTTGTTCCCTGTATTTAATTCATATATAACCTTATCCACTGTGTGCCTCTGTTAACTTTCTTTAAGTTGGATTTCATAACATAAGACTGATTTATGTAGTTTTAGTTCAGGATCAAATGAGTCTTAACTCTATTAAACCCTAAATTCTATGAAAAAGGAAATCTTGAGTTCATCTTAAACATATTTAGAGTACTTTGTTTGGGGATATTCAAAGGAACTGATTGGAAGCTCTTACTCTGTTATTTTAAAGACATTGAAGCTCTCTGTTTGCAAAATTTATGTTATCTTCAGTGTTAAGCTGTTCATAAATAAACAGGCAAAAAAATTATAGACAATTATAGTCAATTTTTAAAGTAAGAATATGTTTATGGAAAAGGATGAATCGGCAAATTGTTGCTGTCATAATACTGTGAATTAAAAAAGAAAATAGCTGTTAAAACGTCTATTTCTAGCTGGAACCTAGCCTCACAGAATGAATTTAAATTAACTTTATCAATAGTTAAAAACTTTTTAGAAGACTATGAGAATTTAGTCTGGACTTTATCTATTATGGCTGTTTAAGAAAGCTCATCCTCTGGATATTTGCTCTTGAAATTGGAAAAATGTTTAAAAAGAAATAAACCCTTATACGTGCTGTGGGATCAGGATGTAAAGACTCCCATGATTTCCTTAGCAAGCTTTCAGAATGACAGATGAGATCATATTATTTCTACAGGTTTGGAAAAGCATCAAGGGAAAAGGATATAAGGTCAGAAGAAGAGTGAATAAAAGGAATCTAATATTAGAGACGACTCCCTCTCTAAGTTTTGCTGAGTTCATTTCTTTGATTTGATTTACTGGAATTAGCCCAGAGTTCCCAGTGTGTGTGAAAATGACTCCTCTAAAATACAGTAAACAACAATTAGTAAGTTTGCCACAGCACCAGGTTGACGCCCAAGCATTTGCCTGAAATTAAACTGAAGAAATGAACTGTATGAAATAATACAAGCTTAGAAAAAATAAATAAATCTGCCTCCCCTAGAAAGAAAGCCAGTATCTGACTGCAGCATGAATTGAATTAAGTGCAGACAGGTCTGCTTACGCCAGGATTTATGAGGGCTTGCTGGTACTTTCCCGCATCTTTGGGCACTGTGGTGGTTTCCTTTGCACTTTTCAGGAAAGCTCAATAGTGAGGTTTTATATCGGCCTGTCACACTGAGGTCAGAAATTAATAGGCACTGCATAGTTGGTCTCAGCACGGATTGGATCAGAGCAGTGAAGCAAACCCAAGCGGCTGAGTGGGAGCTCTTGTAAATGTGTAGTTTTGTTTGTCTTCCTCTCAGGGGTCTTAATCTCTGCCAGAGACCTCACCGCTGTAATATATTGCAACACAATTGGAAAATGACAAGCCGCCCTCCTTGTGAAACCTGTGACTGCAGGGTTCTGGTTGTAACCCCCTACTGATGCAATATTGGATCTTTTCTATTAAAACAGGCTTAGTCTAACCCCTGAAACTAATTCATCAAAGCTTTTCTCACTGCTTTCTTTTTTTTAACCAGGTTGTTGATTAAATATGTTCAGTTTGATTACAATTTACTGCCTATTTTGTCTTCCATCTCTCTCCGTCATCAATGCTTTTATTCAACTCGTAAGTTCTTCCTTCTTGCAAACACATCTTTAAAATATGCTCACCAGCCAGTTGCAGCAAAAAAACAAACCCATATGATTATCTCTGTTTAGTAGCTTATCAGCTATCAGGAGAACCTCCATCCTCAGCACATCCGCCTCTGTGTAATAACCTCCGCAATGCCTGTTTGAACCACATTTAGCTCATTATTTCACCCGCAGCCAACAGCTGAAAGCCCCAGTTCATTTGTGCTTGGTTCTGTGCCAGTGCCAGCATCTCTGCGGGCCACTTTTGTAACCAGACCACCCCAGCTAACTGGGTAAGATCAGATCACAGGTCAAACTGTGTCAAAACAGAAAGAATTTGCTTTAGAAATCACAATTAATGAACTAAAAACATAAAAAACTAAATTCTCTTAATTTAATTTCCTGCAAAAGGCACAGTTCCCAGCCTTCCCTTTAGAGGATAGAAGAGAAGACAGCATCTCATCATCTCTTTTTGCTTAGAGCAGAAGGTCAAGGCCTCAATCCGTCTGTCTGGTCTTGTTTGATCTTCTGTCAATAACACACGAACGCAGGAATCAGATGGTGGGAGGACTAAAAGGAGGATGGAGGGTATGAACGGGGTGGCAAGGAATGTGTTTAGCGCCTTGTGATAAACTTTTGGGGACAGATGTGTCTCAGCTGGTGTGAAAGTATGACGCACAGGCATATGTTCGACTAAGACGCTTGTTAACAAAAATTACACCATTATTGCCTCTGACATCTAACAAGACAGCAAATGAGAGTCTAGACTCTAGAGGATATAGACGTGTGTTTTTTGTACCCCTGAGAAAATATGTCTAAAATTTTCTTAAAGAATCTTACTGAATAACTGCTTTTAACTTTGCTTCACCCCTAACCCATCTGAAATACTTGCCCTAGTGTTAACTTTCATAACAGAGAAGTCCAAAGAGACTTTTAAATGTTTAACTAATACAAGTTCATGTTTTCAGCTATTTTTGCATTATATGAATACTGTGAACGTCCTTCTAGACTCTACCCAGAGATCGTCATCATTTCAGTTCCAATTCTGCACAATGTAGTAAACTTATGTTTACATTTGTCACGGTAAGACAGAAAAGGGTGTCTTTTTTTTTGTGGGGACAATGGAATTCAACGGTTTAGCATGTAATAATGTTGTTTCCAGTTCTGGCTTCAGATCTGCACTGTCAGGACCCAGACCTGCACTGTCAGGACCCAGACCTGCACTGTCAGGACCCAGACCTGCACTGTCAGGACCCAGACCTGCACTGTCAAGAACCTTTGTTGCAGACTGGCAAAGTAGGGTCTCCTGCACTACCAGGATCGGAAGCTTATTCCGGAAGTTGTATTTGAAGCCTTTGGCGATTTTAAGACAGTATTAAACTGAGGATACAAGCAGTTAAAATTATACAGTAAGCAAAATTCCTCATAGGACAGCCAACCTTTATTGTCGTTTAGAAAATGTCTTATAGACCAAATGCTCTTTTCCATCCAGAGATCCAATACAGACTTATTTCTATGCAGCACATATCTATTTTTCCAGATAGGAGTTTGGTGGGGAGTAAAATTGTGTGTGTACATAAGTGAAAAGAAGCTAGCTTCACGATGAGTTTATTGAATCAACTCCGCTTTTCCGTTGGAAGTCTTTAAATAAACTTCCACTTCTGACAGCACAGGACACCTCACAGTGCAGCTCTGGGTCCTGACAGTGCAGGTCTGCAGCCAGAACCCTCTCAATGTGAGACAAAACATTTTAGGAGGGTTCTTTTCTTTACCTCCCTGCTCATTGTTTGTGAGATAAATATGGATCCTCAAAGTTCCTGTGCCAATATTTTCTTTCTTTAAAACAACAATTTTTTTGCTGTGGGATCTTTACTGTCTAAATATACTGAAACATTTGACATTTCTTAATTTCTCAATTTAGGATTACCCTTCTGTTATAAAATTACTTTTTTGAAGGGATTTAATGCGTCTTACTAACAAATTGGCCCTCCTCTGTAAGCGCTTACTGAGATGAGTCATCAGGTTAGACAGCTGAAATTAGAAGTATCATGACTGTCTGCTGAAATTACTTCCTGGGTCGCAGCAGCGAATGTGTTGGTCTATGTGTTTGAACTGTCAGTCACATCTAAAGGGCAGCAGATCCCTTTCATGTCTGCTGCGACCGGACGTTGTTCTGCTCTCATGAGGTAAAACAAGCGCTGCCTTTATGACACACTCATCTGGGCTTCACTTTGTGTTACATATGCTGTTATTAAGAGATCAGAGTTTCCATTTTTAGCCAAGCATTTGATATAACGTTTATTTAAAGCTGTGATCCCTGAAAGTGTTTGATATCATTGTAATTACACTGTGATATCTGCAACTTTATTTATCCAGCAGACTTTTCACAGCTGAGTTTGACACATAAGCCCTCATAACCGATGCAGCTCACACTCCCAATTACTGTAGAACCCAGTCAGCCTGTCATACGTGCTCCATATCACTGTCTTTCACATACAGCAGCCTGTGACACGCTCCTGGCTATTACTGTTGCTTTATGTGTTTGTCAGGTGTGAGGCAGCGTGTGACAAGATATTCTGACTAATTAAATCTGTGAATCACGCTTTTAGGAAGGTTACCCACATGGAGGTCAGGGGGAGGAGTTTGTGTGTCTGGACTCCACATGAACGTGTTTGCATGATGAAGGAAAAACAATGGTTGAAACATGAATAAAGTCTTGTTTAGTTCTGTTGAACAAATAAAGTTGTATTATACTGAGGTATATTATTTGCCAGATTACAGTTACATCGCTGTATGTTTATGGCTGTCCTGCTAGAAATAATCTGAAGCCTTTTGCTGCAGGTTTTTATCAACTTTGGCAGCCTTCCTCTCTTTACTACATAATTAAAGGCATTACTGGGCATGATGCTGCCACTACCATGTTAACCAAGGCAATCATTTTTTTTTCTCATCAAATCGACGCACTTTCTTTTAATTGTGAACTGCTACTTATATGTATACGTTCGTAAATCTCTCTGTATTATTTTAGATGTATCATTCATTCATCTATTCCATCTATCCATCTTCTGTCATGCTTATCCCATGCAGGGTCACGAGGGGTGCTGGGGCCTGTCTCTAGCTGTCTATGGGGGTGGGGGGGTTACACTTCTGACAGGTCTCCAGTCCATCGCAGGGCAAAAAAGAGACAAACAACCATTCACGCTTACACTCACACCTTACAGTCATGTTTTTTGAGTGTGGGAGGGAGCCAGAGTACCCGGAGAGAACCCACGCATGCTCAAGGAGAACATGCAAACTACATGCAGAGAGACCCGGGCTGGGAATCAAACCCATAACCTTATTGCTGCAAGCCAGCAGTGCTACCCACTGCTCCACACTGCTGCTCATTCATCTTTTGTCATCCAAAATCTAAGATGGAGTCAGTCCAGCATTTATCATTTAAAAACAGAAGGTTAACTTCAGGTTTCATCTCAGTAATTCCTGCTTTCCATCAGAAAGCGTCAACACTGCACAGGCAGACAGAAAGGGAGCAGGGAGGTGTGAACTACACAGAGCGCTCTCTATTTATAGGGTGTAAGAGGGGGCCTGCTTTGTGCTTTGCTGGGACTTCCACAGTGTTACACTCACCAGATGGAGACCCTGTTTGATGGTGGAGGAGGTCACATGTAGTTGGTTGTGTTTGAGTTCACATATGGTCTCCCTCTATGACGCTGAGGTAACATTGGAGAGTGAGATGTGTTTTTGGTAACCCTGTTTTGATATTGCATGGGGACAATCTAAAACTAAACAGCCCTCCCTAATTAACAGAGTTAATCATTTATCTTTATTATGCAGTATCTATTTATTATTTTCTATTTAATGCCTCTTCATTATTCCACATGTTACCCAAGTATAATTTGAAAAATGGTTTTAAACTGTACTGTTTCTGTAGTACAAGTAAGAACTTAATGACAAAGAAACAACCCCTGCATCAGGGGTAAACATGCTTATACCAACTAATGACAGCCTGCAGATTAATCTGAAGCTTTCCCCCTGTCACTTTCCTTTAATCCATCTTGTCAGCCACTTGGTTATTAATTCTTACCCACTAAGATATTATTAGAGCTATCTGTCATATGCATGCTTTGGCTCAGTAATGTACTCTACTGCTGTAATATTTCATCCCATAAACAACTTAACAGTCTAAGTCCTTCAAGTTATTTAAGGTAATTCAGAGCAGAACCTAGATCTCTGATGACCGAATACCTTCTCCACTTATTGCTTGATTATAAAATGTTAGCAACCAGTTACATTCTGTTTTTTGGGCAGCATGGTGGTATATTGGTAGCACTGTTGACTTGCAGTAAGAAAGTTCTGGGTTTGAATCCTGATCTTGGATTTGTCAAAAAATAGTTGGAATATAATAATCAAAACAGAATTGGTATATTAATTAATTAATCTTTCTACATTGACTTTAGGTAAAAGCCCCATTTTTTGAGTGAAAGCATTTGTCAGTGTGCTTTCCCATTAAGCTGACAGCTCTAGGTTTTTCAGCCTTAGAGAAACTGCTATTTACCTTCAGTCCTGAAGGTAGCGGTAATAAGAAAACGCAACTGGTTTCCCTTTATTTCCAGTCCCTGAGCATAAAACATTAGATTTTTCATTAACCTGTATCTAGAGTTGTTTTGTAAATGCAGGATTAATTTACAATAACTACTTTTTTTAAATTTTTGTATCAAGTAGAAGCTGTAGAAAGTGGAGTTAATGATTAAAGGACTTCGAAGCAGAAGCTAACTGACAGCATCCAACTCATGATCTCTCTTGCTGCACTGTCAGCATAGAGTCATGATAAATTAAATAAATTATGTATATAAAGGGGTCACACTATAAGTTAAGTTACGTCAAAAGTCAATCAAAGGAGAATGCGAAGTTGTTGTTTCTACAATGAAAAAGGGCAAAGTACTCCATCTGATCATTATTCTATTCAAATATATTTTTTATAACCGACGACACATTATATGATTAGTTCCTACATTAAGCTAAAAAGTCAAACCTTTGTGGCGAAACAGATTACAATTTATATTATTACATAATTCCTCACAAACACTTTCTTTTCACAGTGAGTCACTATAAACGAATTCAGGCAGATATAAATTTAGAGTTTGAAGTTGTGGGATTTTCACTGCTCCTACAGCTGGGTTAGCTAAGCCAGAGAGTTCTATCAGAGGGACTCTGTAGTATGAAAGCATATTTAGAAGTATGATATGGATGAAGTGAATATAGATGATTTTTCCTGATGAACTTTCTTGCTTAAAAACATCTTTAAAAAAATTATTGTGTTGAAATAATTAAAAGATGAATACCACCTGACTGGTTGACTTTGCAGCTGCATTTAGATTCAATTCAATTCAGTTTATTTCTATAGCGCCAATTCACAACACATGTCATCTCAAGGCACTTTACAATTCAACCAGATCATATAGTCAAATTGATTCATAGTTTTCTATACAAGGAAAATCAGTTGATTGCATCGACTCATTGGCTCTGATGCAATCTCTTACACTAAGCATGCTTGTAGCGACAGTGGAGAGGAAAAACTCCCTTTTAACAAGAAGAAAACTCCAGCAGAACCAGGCACAGTGTGAGCGGCCATCTGCTGAGGCCGACTGGGGTTCAAGGAGACAGAAGCAGAGATACAGAAAGAAGCAGAGACATAAAAGAAAACTGTCAACCAGCTCCAGAGTCCAGAAAACACACAGCCAGGCAGACTAACTCTGAGCCAGCTCCCATGTCAGAGGAAGAAGAGAGCACATCCAGCCAGTCACGGTCAGAGTAGCAGGATCAGAGATCTCACTCCATATCTCGGGTTCAGTCAGCAACAACACAGCGCTGCGCTTTGGGTTTTGAGGTGTACTTTCTTGCTTAAAAATATATTAAAACATATTTTCTGGCAAACTAAAGACATAAAAGCAACATTTTAATCTTTTTTTTGTCCTTTGTGTTTGGCTTGAGATCTTTCCATGGTGTACCCTGCCTCTCATAAAGTGACTGCTTTAGATAGATAAGCACCAGACCCCTCCAACCCTATAAGCAGGTATAAACAATAGAATAATGGATATAGAGAAACTCTGGAGGGAATTAAAGATCAGGGAGATAGCAAAGAGACCTTCCAACCTAAAAGATTGGTGCTCATCAGCAAAACTGTCACAGATAAATGTATGAGAATATATTTATAACTCTATTAAAAATAATGCAAAATGTCTTTATTGCAAGATCCTCTCTGCGTACAATGTCAGGAAAGATTTACACAATCATTAACTCTTTTTTCTCTTTTTTAACTGATTTATTTTTGCAAAAAAAAATGTATCTCTGGAGGGGATTAAAGGATTTGTATGCTCATAATATTCGGAGTGATATTAAACAGTAAATCATGTTTTGGAAAGTTTTCCATTGCCCTGCAGCAGAACTATCATTATGCCTAAACATGCCCAGAAGAATAGTACTGCTTTACTCCCTGAAAAAAAAATGGAAGAAAGAGTAGGAAATGTTTACAGTCTCAAATTAGCTCCCTGATGTCAGTAGTGAAACAGCAGTTATAGTTCATGAAGACTTGTTATGCTGTTGGGTTAATCCTAATTTCCCTTCATGCTTCTCTTCATTATTTATAGCCTTTCACCACCTCATAGTTGGTTCTCCAACACTGAATCCACAGCGTGGTGTTTCAGTTGCTCTCCATGTTTAATCCTGCATATTGGGCTCTTATGATTAGTCTCTGGAGATCTGTTCAGATGATTTACTTTTGCTATTTTCTCAAAATAAAACAGAGTGGAAGGAGGGATGGTCTGGACCCTTTCAAATCCAAACCCAGATCCAGGCTTCTGACTTTCTTTATATTTACCCTTCCTCCTCTCCTCCTTTTGTTCTCTCCATCCGCCTCTCATTTTAGTTCCTCCTCTCTCCCTCCCCCTGCTCATCGTCCATCCGCCCTCCCCTTCTCCTTTTACTTTCCTACCTCCTCTTCCTGCTTCTGTCCTCTCATTAATGTGCTGCCAACTCGATGCTTGGTGACAGGATATAGAAGCTGTCGTCAGGGCAACGTTCCATGGTCTGTGGTTGCTGATGCATTTATTTCTGTTTGGGGGGGGGGGGGGGGGGGGGGGGTTAAAAGGATGCTGCATTCTTTGCTTTCTCTTTAGAATAGAAGAGGTGAGACCATTAAGGGTTAATAGAATAAATCCTCCCACAGACTGAGCTTAGAGGATGATTAATCCTTTAAACAGGTCAAAATCAGTAATATATGATTTTCTTGCAGACTTGAAACTCAGAACATCTAATACTTTCCAGACATTCTGACAAGGAATATTCTATCATTTTGTCTGTGCAGCAGTTTATTGGCGTTCATCTATTTTCTTATCAACTATCACCAGGAAAGGAACAGAAAAGAAAAAAGGATGGACCTGTTAAAGCTACTTTATTGTACCTGGTCTTTTTTTTTTCTTCTCTTTTCTTTTTTTTTTTGATTGATTTTCACAACTTTATGTAAACATAAACAAAAATGTACAAAAACAACCCACCCCAAAACAACATGGAGCATTGCAGTGTCCACATATATAAAAAAAAAAAGCCTACATAGAGCCTACACACACAAAATACAAACAGACATTCCCAGTCATGGTTCACCATAGTTGAAGCTGTTGGACAGCAACATGAATGATATACTGAATGTAAAAAAGAGAAGGGAAAATGATTTATAAAAAAAACAGAAAGAAAAATTATATTCTCTGTAAGAACGATTGCTGTGGGTTTCAGATCCTCCGGAATTTGTCAGACTTTTGATGAAGATCATGGGTCAATTTTCAGCTGTGATAATAACTGAAATCTGTGATATCCACATATCAACTGTGGGGGCCTGAGGTGCTGATCTCAGTAAAATACATTTCTTGGCCAAAAATAAGAGAATTAAAAGCAAAAGTTTATTATCTACATTAAGTAGAGTGTCTGAAGCATGATTAAAAAGGCAGAAGGAGGGAGTAAGTGAGAACTGTTTGCCAATGATCTCTTGTACGGTATAATAACATGAACTGCTTTCCAATACCTGGTCTTTTTTAACAGGAAACATCTGATGAGCAGCTCTAACATTTGCTGCTAAGGAAAACACTCAAAGCTGTTTAGTTGCAAAAGCTGCACAATAGCATAACTTAATAAAGATATGAAGTTTTTGCTACTATATATATGTGGGGTTTTTTTTTTTTTTTTTTTGCTTGCAAAAGTTTGAATTTCATGAAATATATGTCAAGTTAAATTTTAGAAATAATAACTTTTTATTATAAAATATAAATCTTCCCCAAATATTTGTGTGTGTACATAACCTGATGAAGGGACTCATTGTTTGCTTATTATTTGCTTTTCAGCGAGGTTACATTTGTCTTTTTGGTGTTAGGTTCCTGCAAGGTTTTTTTTGCTTCTCCCTTTGAACACAAATTAGACTCTGTTTGCTTTGCTGTTTTAGCCTGATTCAAAATGGAGAAATTGCAGACAACTGAATGGTGTCCCAGATCTCATGTGGAGAGACCATAATGGGATAAAGTCAGGCAGCTTTTTCATCCTGTTGTAGTGGATCTGGTAAAATAGACATCAAAACCCAGAATTAAAGGATGCAACTCCCTTCAATGAATGTTTAAATCTAATTGGATCAGTTCTGATAACAATTTAATGGTATTTAATTGTGCATAAAATCTTTTTAACTTCTAGTAGAGTAGAATTTGAGTAGAATCATATCTTTTTTAATTATACTTTTTTTTTAAACTATTAAATAGATCCCTTAGCATAGGTAGCGTAAATAAAGAGAATTTGTTCTTGGTTTTAACAGATTTTCTCTCATTTTATGATTGTTTACTGAAATGTATTTTAATTTTATAGTTGATTCTAGTTAAGACTATTCAGAGTATGATAAATATCCTATGTTTGTTTGGTTGAAATGTTAATGATTAGTCACTCAGACTTAATTTCAGCTTATGAGACTTGAATAAGTCAGTATTTTATCATTCTTCATATAACTGTTAAGAATATAAATAAATCATTCAGTGTTTTATAGCAACTAAATGCGTTATTTGCTGTAATATAGTTTGAAACTCTATGTGTTTTAAACCTGCAAAGCAGACCAATCATGCTGACCGCAGTAATGACAGATTGAAGAAATGTATTATTATAGAGTTAAATAATTATGATAGCTATTTTAAAGAAAGTTTCTTCTAACAAATGTATAATTTATGTTATATTAGCTGTAATCGTGCATGTTTGTAGGAATTTGATTCTTCTTTCAATCAATAAATCAAATATATCCGGATTTTATTTATTTTGTTATTTTAGCACTTTTCTATCTATTAGAGGAAGAGTGGAACATTAGGTCCTCCACACTAAAAGGATTTGGGCCCCTAGGACCCTGAGGGCAAACATTAGCATCAAACTGGGAGGACAGGCAGCTGTTTCCATCTTAACAAAGATGCACATGCCTCTTCTAAGGCCTTTTTCAGATAAAAAAAAAAAACCTTAGCAATGATTAAAAAAAAGATACATTTTCACCAACATATAGTGACCCAGTGGACAAGGCAGCTAAACCCACATAATCCCCATATATGCAACATATCCATAGCTATGAATAATTCAGCTCAGTCAAAGCAGTTATGTCTTTGAAATCTGTTCATTTGCTCAAGGTGACTCAATAACACGCTGCTTTAATAAGCACTGTTTACGCTCACAAGCGTGCACACTTATTGGCAGATCAACAGAACCTTTTGGACTGATGGAGGAGGCTGGAAGTGAGCAGCCGGCCTTCTGGTAACAAAGGAAACCTCCTGTCTGCTCTCCTCTTTGTTTCCCCTTTGAAATGATTCTCCTCCTTTTCATTCTGCTTGTAATTTTCATCCTCTGTTTGCATATTTCTGAAAGTCTGATTATCTGTGAAGAACGAAAGCAACAGAAGCATGATTTCTATTTTTCATTATTTTTGATGCCTTCCTGGTGGCACTGATGCAGGGCAACACATTTTGTTGCTCTGCTAATGCTATGCTAATGGGATTCTCAACCCCCCCCCCCCCCCCCCCCCCCCCCCCCAGCTTTTTATTGCCATTACACTGTCCCAGAGTAAAGAGCAACGAAATGAATTCTCTGCATTTTACCCATCCCCTTCGGGAGCAGTGGGCTGCCATTGTGTGCACCCAGGGAGCAGTGTGAGGTTAAGGGTCTTGCTCAGAGAGCCAGACTGGCAGTCTGTGGGCGTGGGGCCTGAACTCAGAACCTCTGGATTAAAAGCACAATGCGCTAACCACTAAGGCACCACTCCCCATGCTAACTGAACATTCGCCATGTTGACATTCTGTGCACATAGAAAACAACGAGGTAAATTATTTTGAATTATGGTTAGATTACTGGATTTCTCTCAAGATATAAATCTAAAAAACAAGTTGTAATTGCATCTTAATAAGAATGTGAGTATTTCTACTAGGAACTCTAGTATTTATACATAATTTTAAAAGTTTGAGGATAAACATTTGTGTGACCTGTCTTTACGCCTCATGCAATCATCGTTTATATTAAAACATTCTACATAATGATGGACTTTTCAGACATTATATTTAAGTGATGCAAATTTTTTTATTTTTAAAGTTTCCAGCCTAGGTTTTTGAACAACCCTTTTATTATTTTGGTTTCTCAGTTACTAACTTAGTTATTTTGGTTCGATCAGGAGTCCAAAGCTTTCAGATCCTGCAAAAGTCAAGTGGCCAAAATGTTGATAAATTAATTAGTAATAGTCTTATATGAAAACCTTGTAATATGTAACTAATAATGAATTTGATGCATTGGAGCCCACAGATAGGCATAAACTGGGACAACAGCTCAGAAAACAACAAAGAGAGGCATTTGACTTATTTTAAGACCATTGCAGTATCTAGAAATTTAAAACTGAGTCTGGTTCAGATGCCAAACAAGGCATTGATAGTTTCTGTTTTGGTCTTTTTTTATATATATTAAAACAGAAAAAACAAATCAAACCTAACAAACTGCATAACCAGGCCAGATCTAAGAAGTGAAAAATGTTAGAGCTGCTATACAAACATTTTATCACAATGCTGGGTTAGAAGCTAAATTAAACATTCTTTCATTTGGGGACTTCTGGAACATGCAAAACCATCTTTATTTATAAATAGCACTGACCAAAGTGCTGAGAAGCATGATTGTTTAAAATATTAACACCCCTTTAATGAAACCCAAGTAACTTTTCAAACTTCATAACATATTTTCATAGCTTTTGTGATCTATATCTCCACATATAACGGAAGCTATAGATCTGTGTGGCAGTAACTCTGCCACACGAAACAGCTACAAACTTTCAGACTGCTTTACGGCATACGTCACCTCCCACTTTCCCCATCCGTTAGAAAGATGTTAATCGTTTTTTATTGTCAACATCATCATATGACATTCTTTGCCAATGTTAGATTCATTACCTCACAGCCACTGGAAACAGGAATGAAGTTCAGTCCAACTGCAGATGACCGGGAGATCAGGATTTCACCACACCATATATCACTCCTCATGGGAAATGCATTCTTTCTTAAGGGAGAAAACAATAAAGCTTTTGTTCCAAAGTGGACCAAAACTGAAAGTTCTTTAGATGCTTTAAATGACATTTTAGACTGCTTTAAATGCGCCATGAGTTACAGTTTTACCACTAGGTGGGGTTGAGCACTTTCTGTAGACCAAAACAAGATGTGTGACAAGTGGCACCTTTCTCCACCTCCACTCTAGCTATAACAACACTCTGACCCCCAAACCACTCCCACTCTCCGCCATTTTTTTTTTTCCTATGCTACGCTGTTATCTTTAGGCAGGGCAAATAATGCCATAGATACAGTAATTCACATGCAGTCGGCGCGGCTAGTAAACATGAGACTGGAGAACACCAAAGAGAGATGCTTCATCTGAAAAAAATACCTTACCATCACTACTTCTTAGTTATTTGTATCGACAATAATATATTTAAAATATAGTTTAAATGGTATTAATATGTGGAACCCCTGTCAATCTGTCTTTTTCCTTCTCTGTATAATATGCCTTTCATTTTTGATTTCCATTTTTTTCCACCTCTCTTTAAAATGTTTGTTAATTGTTTGATTTTTGCCTGTAGAGCATTTAAAGCCAAAAATAAAACACAAGCATGAACTCAATGCACTTTATAGCAACACAGGTTTGTTATTTACCTCTCAGGCCCAAACTGTTTGTTGCAGTGTTGAGAGTTTTTTTAAAGCTCTCTTTAAAAGAAAAAATATATATATTTGAAAGAGATACTTCATGCATGAGTGGCTACTATTTACCAAAAAAAAGTTATACAACCCAGTATTGTGTGCAGCTTTCTCAGCTTCTACCAGATGTAGATTTTCTTGTATTTCTCATTAACTTTTTGTTTCCCCATAAAGTCATGATTGCCCCAATTGTGTTTTATTGCCATTATCTCTTTGTTCCAAAGCTCATAAATATGAGGTTGGAAAAACACAAAACCTCTTTAAAACAGCAGCCTTGCTTGCTAAATGGTTATTTTGATGTATGGCATTCATCATGTTACTATAAAACCTCTGCATGGTTTATTCGTTGGGTAAATGGTAAAAAAAGAACAGATTTATTTCATTTCGCCTCCTCGGTTCAGGTTTATAGGAGACTCTGCAGCATGCAGAGTGATCTGATGCTCAGAGAGCTGATAGCAAATTGGCTGATTATTCCCCACCTCAGCATTAGGAGGATGGGTATATGACAAACTGTGTGTCAGCGTGCTGAGTGTGGAAATAGTGTCTGTATGCGTGTGCTTGGTAATGAGCAGAGCAGCCTGGGGATTTGGGAAAACACTGGTGTTGCTTCCCCCTTATCTGCTCAGTTCTGACTCGCTCTTAGCTGCTTTTCTCTGCCTGCAAACAACTGCAGGGAGCTACTTACCATCTCTAACTGGTAGTAAATAGGATGTTTGGGTTTGTGCACTGTGTAACTTACACACATATCTGTTTGTTTGCTGCTATGTAATCAGTTTATGAGGTAAATGACAGGATTTGTATACAATTCTAAAAAAAAAAATGTAATTAATGCAAGTGCATTAATTAATGCAAGTTTTCCCCCCATCCAAATGTAAATGCTCAAACCACCTCTGCAGGTTTGATTTTCTCTAACATAGAGAGACAGAGTGGTCTAATTATCCCCCTCCCTCCGATCTGTCAATCATGCATTTATTCCTGCTACCATCCAGTTTAATCTTACACAGAGTCACATTCAGCACACACGCTGCTTATGCAACCATTGTGGGGGATCTTTGTCCTATTGTGTGTAATGGTAACCATGATAGGCCCGTCTCATGTTTCTGAGACCGGGCCTTAACCTAAAACGGACAAACATGGAGTCTTGGTGCATTTTTATATGCTGCTTTAAAATTCTTACGTATTTTCTGCTCTCTGAGATTCTTTAGTTTGAATTATTCAATAAAATGTTCAATGAAAAGTTTTTCAGATCATCTGTTTTTGTCTAGATTAATGAAAATGAGTAGCTACTTTTAGGTATTATTTTTGTTGACATATTAGTGCATATTAGGGGAATTACACCAAAGTCAGGACAAGGCCCCATGGTACAGGTATGCTCTAAATACATTTTGCAACTGACAGAAGCTGCAGCTGAGGTGGAAGATTCTGAAAAATATCAAAACATATCCAGCCTTTGTGGAATAATAGCAGGAAGAAATGTTTATGAAGCATCATCATAGGCATTTTTTTTATGATTTGCCCCAAAACTCATTGAGAGACATAGAAAATATGTGGAATAATTATTTTTATTTTTTACCTTCTTGTAAGAAATGGGTTATACAACACTGGTGATAACACACTAAGACTCTACATCAACCTGAAAATGTCTTCCATACGATGGAACATGGTGGTGGCAGCATCATGCTGTGTGGATTTAATCACTACTCGGTGGTTATTGTGGTAAACATAGAGTAAATGGGAACACACAGAGTACAATCTTGGAAGAATCCATAATGGTTCTTTCTTTGCACCAACTAGAACCTGAGCCAGTGGGAAAAAACAAAAACTAAAAACTCAACTCAAATTGGAATATTCTGATCAGATTTGGATAAATCGGAATTACTCTTATCTGAATGAGAGGCCTCTGTAATGCAAACTTTCTAATTTTGGTGAACTGGCCCCACTCTGCATGTGTGCATTATGCCTTAAGTGGCAAAACAAAAAAATCACAGGCAGAAAACAGGTCACATTAAACTTGCAGCTTAGTTATGGCAATAATGTCTTAAGTGCTCTCAGAAAGTGTTGGGTGTTTGAAACCAACACAATTCGGCATTTTCTGGGGGGAATTTATACATCTTGAGCGTCATCTGTGATTTGAAAACTCTACACATACTAATAGGCTTCAGAACTGAATAAAGCGCAGTGCATATAAACACATGTCATGAGTAGATTATTTGATTTTGCACCTAAAGGACTTTTCGGCTTGAGTTGTTTACTGTATATCAGATTTTTTTATCCAGTTAAATTCAAGACATAAAAGTTTCATGTTCCCAGATACTTTTTTTTTCCAATTTAATGAATTTCCATTTTACAATAAAGAATGGACACACATTTCTCTCTCTACACATGCAAAGCAGGTAAACACACACAGCTAAATTCAGCAAACTTAAGCCAGGCATACACTGTACCATTATTAGCTCTTTTTGGGTCGATTCTCCAGTTGTGTGCTTCGTGTTGTGTACAGGGGATAACAAGGGCCGATCAGCCTCTCACGACCCCCTCCCGATCAGGAATCGTGAGGTGGGGAGAAAATCAAACATTTTTTAAAGTCAGTCGGCTGTCTTAAGGTCGCATCAGAGCGTCAAGCCACGCAAAATGCATCCTAAGCTGTGAACTTTTAAACCCTGCTGTTTCATTGTACAGTTTGAGCTGTAGCTGAGTACAATGATTGAAAATATTGCACAGTGTATGCCCGACTTAAGGTGATACAAAAAAAAATACATGCCACACTTTTCAGATTTGATCTTGTACAGAAAAACTTAATTAATCATTTAATTTTCACTTTAACAATTATAAACTATTTTTGCTTAGATCTATTACATTCAATCCAATGAAAGGTCAAGTTTGTGGTTGTAACATCATAAAATGTTTAGGTGTGATTACTTTTACATCCATAAAGAAGAAAGAAATGAAATTAGAGCCCTCACCTAACAGTCTGATTTAGACGTCAGATACTCTCTGGATTTCATGCCTGGTTGCTTGAGGTGTTAGTATAATGAAATCAGTTCTGATCTCTGCTCTACTTCCTCTCTGTCGCTCTGATGCTCATCTCTCGTCCCACTCCCACAGAGTTGACTCGTAACTCTGCTCTCTCTTCGGTAATCTTTTACTTCGGTCTGTCACATTTGTACCTGAAAAGACACAAATCACTTGGACAGTTCTAAGTATGTTCCTGAAAAGCATAATTTGGGGATTTCATTTCCCCCGTATTTCCTTCATGGTTGGACTGCTTGAATGATTTCTTTTTTATTTTATTTTTTGGTGCTGGTTTGTGTCGATGCATGAATCTTTTTCTTTATGTTGAGTAATTAGCCTGCAGAAGTCCTTTAAATGTTTTTTCTGCATTGCTTTTTCCCCTTTGTCCATGTCTTGGTATGACCCCCTACCAACACGTTTCTCTGCCCTCCTGGTGTCTCTGTTGGTCCTTCAGTTTGTTTGATCCCTGCCCTGCTCTTCTCTCTGCGTTACGGCTGGTTGAGCTGCAGATCAGATGAGATTGGAGGGAGGGGATTCCTCACTGCTGCATTTCTTCCCTCATGACAGAGAAATTCAATCTTTTACTCACTCTGTCATTTTTTTCTACTTCTTTTCCCCCACAGTCCTTTTTTCTCCATCTATTTTCATTCTAACCGCAGCTTCAGTCCTTTTCATGCATGTATTGCCAACCCTCTCCTTCTATCATCACCTCTGCTGTAATAGTTAGAGTCCAATAGACGGTCCATCGGGGCTGGTATAGCAAAGAGGAAGGAGTGTCAGAAGCTGTTAAATATCTTATCAGAAAGCACGTAATTCAGCTTGATATCTTATCCGCAGTGTAACTGTAGATCTGCGGTCTCAGAGACAGGGCTCTCTGCGCCTCTATGTGATCAATAATGAATAGATCCCAGTACACTTTTAGCATTGGGTGTGCATATTATTTATGAAAGGGCGCTTCTGAAACATAGAAAGAAAAAAAAACATTGTTTTAAGGATTTTTAGTGTTAGATACGTGATTTTTTTTTGTGTGTGTAAAAAATACAAAAGAAAAAGTGAAATATTTATGTTTCTTTCCATCTTTCTATTGTAAATGATTTAGACAGGATGTAACAGATCGAAGTATCTACTAACATGTGGCAAAAGGTGCTCTGCTGCACATTACTGTGAACTTATTTAACTGACCATTACACATGGTGGTGGCAGCATCATGTCGTGGGGAAAAAAATGGAGGCTGTAATAAGCTGATTGGGAGGTCAGTGAAGATAAATATTGGGCACTTCTGGAAGAAAACATGTTGAGGCATCAAAAGACCTAAACTGGAGCTGAAACGTTGAAAGCAAATATATTTTAAAGGGCAACAGCGTTTTTTTTTTATTTTTTTTTTTATTTTTTTTTACATTGGGCCCTTGATTTTACGTTATTACATCATGTTCTACTCACCCATATGAGTTTTGTGTCATTTGGAGCCATTTTAAAAATATTCTGTTAGGTTATATCGAGGTAACGATGTCTAGTGCTACTGCCACAGATGATCTCGCTCTCGAAATGGAATTGAACGATTCAGATTAGCTAGCGGAATGAATATAAGGGGTAGAGCGTAGCCGCCTGGTGTAATGTACATTGGTTAATTAAAGTTTTTTTTTAAGAAAAACCAAAAAACTCCAGTCCGGCGCGCGGATGACGTCATAAACGCTCCGCTTTGTTTTTAAAAGATAGAAATATAAAAAATATAACCGCGGCTGTCTGGGGGACAGTGATTCGCCCACATGTTATGAATCCTGGAATACCATAAATGATAAATTATGAACAGTTTAGTTTGTGCCTTCAAGTCATTTGCCCATAGGAAGACGTTACTTGGATATAACCTAACCTAATTTCTTCAGAACAGCTCCAAATGACACAAAACTCATATTGGTGGGTAGAACATGATGTAATAGCGTAAAATCAAGGGCCCAATGTAAAAAAAAAAATCAAAATTCCCCTTTAAATTGCCTAGTCAAAGATCAGATTCTGTTTGGGACTTTTGGTCTGGTTTTAAGGCTTGACTGAAAATCAGTCCTTTAATGACTGAGAAGAAACAAAATACTCAATTTTTGTGCTTAAATATTGTAACTTATAAAACCAAAAAAATAAGATGTACAGAGAATTTAGCAGCTTTGATTTGGAGTGAAAGTTTTTATTTGTACTTTTTTTTTTTGATACCACACTTTAAGATTTTTGCTTCCAAGAAAAATGCCTTAAATCCAGGCTGTGAAGACTTTGACTAAATAAACATGTTGGTGTCTCTACTAACACGTCCAACAGCAGGTTTCAATTAGTTCCCAGCCTGTAGCAGACAGAATCGATGGTTCCATTATCATTGGGCTCCTATTGATCGGTTTGGAGCCACTAATAGCCCGTTTGCCCCCTGACACCCTGGTTTCAGAGTGGGTTTGTTTCAATGGGTGCAGATCAGAACACCACAGTGCTAGATGGACAATTAAGTGGTTGGAAAGCGACCTTAAGTACGACAAATGGATGAGGTGGTGAAGGAGAAAGAGAAGATGGAGAATTAGGCTAATAGCTCCTGTGAGGATTTAGGAACGCCGTTTATCTCAATATGATGGAAAATACAAAAATAAAGAAAAAGCACAGCTTGTTTTGGTGAAGCAGTTTTGTTTTTCTTAACATTATATCTTTATCTACATTTTAATTCTAACAGCTGCTGGCCTTCCTTTTCATGTACCCTCCCATCCCGATCTCCATGCTTTCCTTTGTTGTTGCCGATCTGCTCCAGAGAGCAAGAGTGACGGCAAGTGAGAGACGGAGAGTAGCTTGTTTCCATGGAAACGGGCTGAGCCTGATAAGCTTGGGTTCTTGTGTTGCTGAGTCTTCTCTGCGTGTGTCTGCATGATAAAGGTCTGGTTTTCGCTGGTTAAGAGGAGGGATGATGATTGATGAGGGTCTGATTCACTGGGCAGTGCAGATGCTCAGATGAGCTGATGATGCGTGGTTTAGAGTCTCTTTAGTTCTTACCTCCGTGCTGCAGGTCAACGCTCTTATCAGAGCTCCAGCAGTCATCAGGATCACCATGGGCATCACCATAGCAATGACATCTTATCCAGGACTTATCTGAGAAAAGCAAAGCTTTTGTTTCTCTGGGTGATTTGCTTTCTTGTTAAAAGCAGAGACGTTTTGAATTGGATAAAAGCAAAGGGGGCATTTCTTCTTTGGAAATCACTTACTCAGATGTTCCGCCTTTTCAGCGCTAAACGCTCTATGTTACTCAAACGGCCATCTTCCGTTGAAACAAATTACTGTATAGAGATCAGAACATGTGACCTCAGACAACCTTAACCTCTGCTGTTACAGGGAGATCCAAAGCTGGACATAAATGAACAGCAAACACGGTGGCAACATGCTCACCAATACTTTGTGTGTCTCTGATTTAATGAGGTAGAAACTGATAGGAGGGGAAAATAAATAGTTAATCACTGCAGATACCATCACTTTTTCAATATGACGTTGGAGATCCAGCTTTCATCATTTCTTTAGCCTCTTTTAAAATAGAATTCAAACCTTTTGGGCAACATAAATATCTCTATTTTTTAGCAAGCAAGATTTCTAAGTTGCTATTGAAGTTGCATGATATATGAATCGCTTACTTTCATCACTCTTTCTTCTCTTTAAAGCTCTTTACCTTCATAATTTAACCCTTATTAAATGTTCAGCTTCAGTCTAATATGTCTGTCACTGAGCACCATTCTCAAAATGTCTAATTGGTCCTCTAGAGGGGCCTGATTCAGCCTGAAATAAAGTTTGCAGTTTTTTTTTTTCCTTTAAAATCAAATAACAAAAAAAAATAAAAAATAAAATAAAAATAAAATAAAATAACTAAGTTGTGAACTCGTTGAGAGAAAAGGTGTAGGTGGGAAACTTATCCAGACATAGAGATAAATATTGTTTGACTTTGGAGGCTGCAGTTTGCTTATGAAAATAGATAAACCGAATTAGATAAACAAGCAAAGAGATATTTATGTTGAAACATAAGAATTAGTCTGTAATGAAAAAGCCTGAATGCCTTAGTTGCTCTCAGTACTTTATTTTTCTTTCAGACAATCTGTTACTGGTGAATCGAAGCAATGCAACATGTTGCTAATGAGAATGTCTTTCTGTCTCTGCTGCAGAACTCCCAGAAGAAAAGAGCAGTACGAACCAGCAACAAACTGGACAAGAAGCCTGCTCCCCAGGTAAGCCATTACCAGGATATCAACATACACACACTCCTTTTGACGGGTTTGACCAATCGATAGGAGAATCACACCGCTGTCCCGGCTGCCAAAGAGGCTTAAACCCAGAGAGCGGTGGACATTGATCCACCATGAAGCCAGAGAAAAGTGAGAAAGAAGTAAATCAGTTTCCACAAAGGAATCACCAATGCTTCATTATCCTCCATTCTGATCACCAGACAGAGGTTTCTGGTGAACACTGACCGTCACTACAACTGATCTCACTATTAGAACAAGGCAAACTTTAAAAAGGTAGATTTTAGTTCAGATAAAATCAAACATGACCCACAGTTTGTTGTTTAAACTGCTCCTAATGCGTCTGATTTATCTCCCTATTGACACATAGGGTTCTTCAGCCTGAATGCTTTGACTTTAAAGCTGTTCAGTAGAGTAAAAGTCTTTGATTATTCACATTTTTAAATATTTATCTGTTAATTTGATGATTTTAACAAAAGAAAGAAAATCTCAAAGACAAATGACCTATAAATCTGTATTTATTTTGGATTATAGGTCATACATTAGGGGTTTGCAGTGAAGTAAATATATCTCGCAGAAGAATTAAAAAGATATATTCAACGGGTTAATCCTTTTTAAAAATATATCTATTTTCTAATTTCAAATTTTAGAAGATTACAATTTCTCTTTTAGACATATTTGTAAAATATTTTAATTATATCTGTTTTCTCCTTTTGGAAAAAAATGAAAAAGTGTTAACGTTAAATAGTTATGATTTCAAAGTGCTAAAATGAGTACCCTGCCTATCTGTGAGTCACTAAAAACAAACAAACTAAAACGGACTGCAGCATCTTCTTTCACAGATTAGCATTTACAAGCTGTTATTCACATTTAACACAATATTGGTGAAAGTGTTTTTCTTTGCTCTAATTAATACCAGATGGGTCCAAATTAAAATCTAATCTAAATTATAAAATCTACTTTTACATGAGCCTAAGGAGCCTTGTGCAATTGGTCATTGATTTGGGAGCAATTGATTCCAGTCGGTGTTACACATGTCTGCTAATCTATTTTATAAACTATTAGTCCTGACACTAGGAGGGGGAGGTGGGAGCAGCTTTGCATTTTATACAAGAGATGACCAGTGTTAGAATATTTTTAAATATATAAACCTTTCCTTAACTATGGGATTTCCAAAATATTGATATTCGTTTCACATCTGGTTTAAACCGAATTGGACTCTTAAAATGAATGAAATGAAAATGCGCTTTTGGTGTAGCTGTAGGTTAGGCTGAAGGCTAAACTCTCAATGATTGATGAACAGAAAAGGCTGACTTTGCTCAAGAAAAAATACTGGTGTTTTTTAGAACCTTCTTTCACTCATTATTTATTTGATTTAGTGTTTGCCACCTCTGTGAATGTGAAAGTAGATAACTTTGAGTCATCTTCAGAGCGCAGCCTGTTAGGACCAAGGCATCACTGGCTGCAGAAACATTTGATCTGTCATCAGTTAATTTACCTCAATCACTCACAAACAGGGATAGTGATGCATCTTTGCTAATAGATTCTTATTTATTTATTCTAATATGATTTAGGACAGTAAAATCTTTTCATATACGCTAAACCCTGAGCAGGTAAACTAAGCAATTCTCAAATGCAAATAAAAAAAACAATCACAAACTATTTGGCTCGAAAGAAGCAGGTTCATATAAATGTACAAACAGACTTATTTTTGTTTTTTTAAGATGCCTCCTGTTGGGATGTTTCCAGCTACACATCCTAACTCTCACACAATCAGACATCCTGCATGTTTGATTAATTTTCCCCTGTCAAATAACTCACAGTGTTTTGACCCTTTTTCTACTGGAAATTAGATTGTTTAGCTTCTGTTTGTTTATTTTTCTATCTTGCATTATGATACATATGCAAGTCTCTATGCATATACATTTTTAATTTGTTTTGGTGTCAGGGATAACAATGAATTTTCTTTACACATCTGTTCCATATTCTGCAGATTGCTTCAGGTTTTAGCTATGCTTAACTGATTAAAACAGCACTTATGTATCAGGGTAAAAAAAACAAGAAACAGAATTCAGGTAAATCTCTACAACAATGTCTTCAATTTGTTGTAAAGACGTGGCTTGGCTCCCTCTTCCAGACCACATACCATAAATGGCTGTAAATTCAGCTCCCCTCACTCCGTCTAATGTGGTTGGAGTCGCTCCACAGGCAGTAAAACAAACACAGCCGCAGAGCTGCTTCTGGGGAATGTGAGCACACGGTCACCTGAGGTCAGCGGTAAGAAGGGTGGAGAGTTTAGAATGAGAAAAAAATGTATTTATGACTAAAATTGTATTATTATTTTTGGGGTATTATGGTAACCGCACACTTATGTATGATAAATAATAATAAAACAGGCTAAAAATGCTGATTGGTTTTTACTTTATTTCACAAATCCCCTAAAAAAAAAAGATAAAAAAAACACATTAGAATATTCTTGCTTGTTAAAAAAAAATTGTTTAATTGTTTGGTTGTTTTTACTAGTTGGAAAATGTAACAACAAATAATTTCCATTGAAGTTAAATCTGTGTGCCAGAACACAGATGTTTTCTCCCCAACAACATGGACTTTAAAGGGGCCTAATCACACACTGGGACCTTATGAATTTCTGCTGTGGCTCACTCTGGTTCCATACAAGGAGTCCCTGATTAAATTAAAGCCGGGCATACACTGTACCATACTTTCAATCATTGTACTCAGCTACACCTCAAACTGTGCAAAGGAACAACAGGGTTTTAAAGTTCACAGCTCACAATTTATGTTCTTACACTGCACATCTGAAAACCACACGTTGAACTCAGCGTGGAGAGATGGAGTTGATCGGACCTGTCAATCTGGAAGAAGAATAAGACTCCCTTGTTTGAACATGCGCGGTGAACGAGGTTCAGATAATTTGGCTTGTAGATGCTCGTAGCTCTGCTTCAACAGCAGGATTTGTCCACAAACATCTCACAATGGCCGACTGAATTTCAAACATGTTTGATTTTCTACTGACCTTACGATTCCTGATCGGAGGTCGCTATGAGAGGCTGATCGCCCCTCGTTACCGCCGTGTACAACACAACACACTGAATTCGGCCCAATCCAAATAATTCTCGCACGAGTACAGAATTGGCCAGAAAATGGCAAAAACTTGCACGTTGTATCCCTGGCTTAAGAAAGAAGAAGGTTTCAAAGATCAACTGAAACAACGTTTATGAGGCCATTGCAAAACCTCTTCTCAGGTGCAAAAATGACTAAGTAAACACTATGAGGACCAATGATTGGCGCATACTGCTTTAGTCTGAAATCAAACTATGGCCTGTTTTTTACAGTCATAATAAACTTTTAAAATTGGACTTACTGAATCTTAAATGTTTTAAACTATTAGAGTAAACTTTAACAATGTTAAAGTGTATTTGATGTCATCCCCAGATCCAAGTTTCTATCTCAGATGTAAATTAAACAATAAAAATACATTCTGAGCACAACTAAGGCACCGACACTGGTTATTGTGTCACAGTTTGAGAAACAATGCTGTAGATCATTGCTTGTCAAAGCTAGTATAACACATTGCACAAGCATGTGTGTGTCTCCATGAACCTTCCTGCGTCAGCATGTTTATGATTCCTTAGAAAATTATTTTAAAAATAAAAGAAAGGCTTTCGAAAATTGTTTCATTAAACATGTCAGGAAGCACTCTTTTCTCTTGGTTTCACACGTAAACTCCCTTTTATTAATACATTAAGATGTCTTCTAAGTATTCTTTTATCAATTGAGTTTGAACATGTTTGCATAGGGTCTGTGGAAAATATACCGGTCATTTATCCTTTTTTTATTTTACATCCATTAATCCTTATCATAAGGAAATGCAAAGTTTTGCCTCTACTTTACCTCTACTTTTTTCTAAGCACTTTGTTGTTCTTCCAGTCAGGAAGGTAGGAAATATTCTGAGCAGATGATAAATGACGTCTGCTGGAAACCACTAATGAATATGTTTGCTGATGTTTCTCTGCTCTCTAAGAGCTTTTTATTCCTTTAAATCAGCCAAGATACAACCACAGCATGACTCTGACCTCAGCATTTAGTGGTTTCACTCCACATGTTTGTCAAAAGGAGGCTTTGGATATATCTTATTTGAAGTTCGCATAGTTTCTCTGATGTCTTGCCCATCATGATGTGAAAACACAGGCACAGTTTTAAAAGCACCGATGATTCGGCTGTGATGTTCTACACCTCAGGACTTTATTTTGTCAGTTTTAAATTTTGAAGACATAAATTGGAGCAGCCCTGCTTGAAGTGATCTGATTGGTCAGCTTGTTTTTTTCTCTTTGCTATGCATGGTCGGGTGTTTGCTCAGCTTTCACTGACTTGTGTATATCTGTGCTGTCAGGTTCTCTGTTCCTCCCCGTCTAACCTCTAAAAACTGAGCGCCTTTCTCACTTTAAGTTGCTCATGTCTTTACAGAAGAGGGGGTTCTCAACTTTGATGACATTTCACGGGCTTTTAAAAGATTAAAAACAATTCACATAGGTGTGTAATGATTTATTTTGAGTTTATTTATGTTCATGATTCATTACACGTACAACTAGAACAAAAAAAAAACAATCTGAGTAGTAAGTCGCTCTTTGCAATCTCTAGGGAACATCGCTTCTCCGTGCCTTAATCCACTCAGTCCTTTTCTTTCCGTCTCGCTCCAGGAGGACAATTCAGACCTGAAGTGTCAGCTCCACTTTGCCAAAGAGGAGTCAGCCCTGATGTGCAAAAAGCTGACCAAGTTGGTGAAGGACAGCGAGGCCATGAAGGAGGAGCTGGCCAAGTACAGATCGCTATATGGAGACATCAACACCTCACTCACTGTGGAGGAGGTGAGAGGATTGACCACGACCACTTAAAGGTTGCTAGATGTAGCCTCCGACACCATATGAGATAAAAATTTAGCATTAGGGATTTTAAATCCCTAATCCAGAGGAAATAATCAAGTGGCTCATTTAGGGATTTGACTTTTGGTGGAGATACATGGAAAAAAACTTACAAGGAAAAAAACATGAAACCTCTATAAAGTTAAAGTCAAACTTCTTTCATGAAATAGATTTTTCTTAACATTTCATTACAATTGTGAAGATTGTCAGTAGTCCAGGTCATGGTCAATTTGAATAGTTCATTTTATGCAACTGGACGTGTTTTCTAGAAGACGTTTCACCTGTCGTTCATAACAATTTTATTTGCTTTTAGCAGTGTGAGTGGATAAACATTTAATTTTCTTTAAAAACTTTAAAGACATCCATGCAGGCAACAGATTTGGATACTTATTTTGTTGCCGTCTTAAAAAGGTTTTAAAAGGACAAAGTTGAGCTGAAAGATTTAGAGATGAATTGTGTCACGATGCTGAAGGCAGCTGTTTATCGTGTTTGACTTCTCTCAGGTTGCTGACTCTCCGCACACTCGAGAAGCTGAGGTCAGAGTTCATCTAAAGCTAGTGGAGGAGGAGGCCAACCTGCTGAGTCGACGCATCGTGGAGCTGGAGGTCGAGAACAGGGGCCTCCGAGCAGAGATGGACGAAATGAAGGGCAGTCAAGGTAGCTAGTCTTCCAGCTCTTTACTGTTTACCAGGGATGATAGTTCACATGTTAGCAGGATATTTGGTAGAAGGTATCTACAGATTAGAGATAAATTAACACACCAGCCAGCCCATATTTTTGGTTAATATTATCTTGTTCCAGCATCACCCCGGGCATGCGTTCAATAGTGCATTCCATTGTTAATATTTGTTTAATTTGTCAAGAAATTTTTCCTTTTTGTTTAAACTGCGATTATGTAAGTTATCTTTTTTTTCAGTTTTTATTATGTAAATGGAGGATGAAAAACAGTCATGGCTTTAGCCAGTATTGCTTTGGCTTTATCTAGGCATTAGCTTTAAGATTTTACAGAATCAAATAATTTGTTGAACATCCGCCCCAAGCCCTAAATCTCTCAATCACTATATAGAGCGGGGACTATATAGTAGACTTTGTGTTCTTTGTCATAGGCGACAGTAAGCGGCTGTGACAATAAATCCCATGATGCTTTGCAAGGAGAGCTCTCCTTGGAAAGCATTCCGGGATATATCTGTTCATCTAGTGACCAGGGATGATTGTATTGGCTTAGCTTAGTAAAGCTTAGTTCACTTTAGCTACTCTGGTTTATCCTAGGCTAGTTTATTTTATTCTAGTTTAACCTGATCGGTCTAAGCCTAACTCACTACTCGGGCTTGGCTTCATTTTATCTTAGCTTATGTGGGTTAGCTTAGTATAGCCTAGCTTTAGCCTACCCTAACTTACCCCAACTTACCTACTCACCCTAACTTAGTTTAATTCAGTGTAGTTTAGCTAGATTACTGTAGCTTAGCTTTAGCCTAACCTAATTTACCTCAACTTACCCTACTCACCCTAACTTAGTTTCATTCAGTTTAGTTTAGCTAACTTACCGTAGCTTAGTTTTAGCCTACCCTAATTTACCTCAACTTACCCTACTCACCCTAACTTAGTTTCATTTAACCTAACTTAGTTTCATTTGGCTAGCTTAGCTTTAGCCTACCCTAATTTACCTCAACTTACCCCACTCACCCTAACTTAGTTTCATTTAACCTAACTTAGTTTCATTTGGCTAGCTTAGCTTTAGCCTACCCTAACTTACCTCAACTTACCCTACTCACCCTAACTTAGTTTCATTTAGTTTACTTTGGCTAAGTGTACTCCAGCTACTAAGAAGTCAGAGTAACATATTTTCTGAGCTGATAGCGTTCCAGTTTGCCTGATTTGGACTCTTATATTCTCCATCATTGACCACGTTAGCCCCAGCTGCAACTGTGGTATTTCACTTTTTTTTTTCACTTTATTTTCTAAACATATGACTCTCTGTCTTTATTCCTAGACGGCGCTCAAGAGCTTTCTGGTGTTGGTGGTGGTCAGGGGGGAGGGCTTTGTCTAACAGGAGGGGCCGTGGTGCTTGGTGGAGGCGCCTCATCTGAAAACGTTATGGAGCTCCAGAGGCACCTCCAGTTTGTGGAGGAGGAAGCTGAGCTGCTGAGACGATCTCTGATTGAGATGGAGGAACAGAACAAACTCCTGATGAATGAGATAAATCGCTATAAATCTGAGCTCCCACCTGCAACCTCCACCCTATCCTCCGAGTCCCTGATGTCTCTGACCGACGGCCTGCTGAATGACTCGGTGCAGGACGGGGCTGTGCTCATCAGCACCGACACTCCGACCCCCGAAGAGGAGCTGAAGCTGGCGAGGCTTCAGATCGGAGAGATGAGCGGCAAAATGAAGAAACTGCAGTATGAGAACCGCGTACTGCTGTCCAACCTGCAGCGCTGCGATCTCGCCTCTTATCACGCTCCTTCCTCCTCATCCTCCTCATTAAGACTGGCTTTAGAAACAGATGCAGAAGCAGGAGACTCAGCCGAGTGTCTCCCTCTCAGGTACATGAAGATATTTTTGCTTTTGTCCAGTGCAGGTCATAGTCATTGCACAAAAGTAAAAAAACAAACCACTAGACTTTGTTCCCAAGTTTGAAGATGTTTCGCATCTCATCCAGGAAGCCTTTTTTAATTCAATGTCATTTTATTTTGAACTAAAAAAGCTTCCTGGATGGGAAGCAAAATGCTTCAAACTTGGAAACAAAGTCCAGTTGATTGTTTTTTAACTTTTTTGGAATAAAGATTTATTTTTGCAACTCCTCTTTCAGCAATATTGTCCCTTCATTCTACTGTGTCTCTATAAATAGCAGCTCTTAAGACACAATAAAAGTCTTTTTTACATTTTGTTATCAAGACAAAGCTACTGGCAGTGGAATTTAAAGTCCCACATTTTTAGATAACAATTAGTGCTGCACCGATACCGATACCAGTATCGGGCGGGGCCCCGATCCAGCACTAAAATGGTGGTATTCGGTATCGGTGGGTACCAACAAAGAGGACACGGATACCATTTTGAGAGCCATAAGTTTATTCAACTATTGTCACTCATTCCAGGTAGGCAATAAAAAGTTCTACTGGATTCACTTTGTATTAGTCTGTTTCCTGCTTCACAAAGGTAGGCAGCAGCTTGACAAAGCCATGATGGCAATTTTTTTACATCCAAGTAGTATGCAGTTATTCATATATATACACACACACACATCAATTTCAAACAGATTGTATCGGTATCGTATTGGTATCGGCCGATACTGCACAGCCAGGTATCTGTATCGGGGCCAAAAAAAATGGCTTCGGCGCAACACTTACAATTGAGATTTACATAGCAATGATTAACCAATGTTGTTTTCTACAGACATTTGTCAGTAGAATCATAAGAAATCTTAAAAACAAACAAAACTCCATTAGAAAGCTGGCACTCCTTGAGCCATTTATTGGACAAGGTTCAAATATCTTGTTAAGAAATATTTGTTATGAGAACACCTTTTTCTCTTAACATCTTCTGATCTAGGAACAAAGAGAACAATCCAGCTCACCTCTCTTCTTCCAGGCAGATTTTTTTACTCTTTGTATGTTGAGTTTGAGTCTTGGAACAGAGTTTGCTTAGAGGAAGGTTTATTTGTGTTCTGCTTAATCATTTCTGTTCATTTGGCAATTACCCTGCACAGTTATAGCAGGTATACCCAGGAGAGGTCGCCTATCCATCGCAGCCAATATTAAACCCAAAAAACTAATTCCACTGCGGTCAAAAGTCAATGTTTTTGCTCTTTAAAGTCCTTACCATGCCTGGGGGGAAAATCTTCCACATAAAACCCAAATTTTTAGCATCTAGAAGTAAAGTTTGGAGCAGATCAGACAGCTGAGTTTCCAACAGTTTCCACCGTTGTCAAAACTCTGCATAGGCAGAGAGCAGCCTATGTTCAGGATGATCCACATAATAATCAATGTGGATAATAAAAACAAGTCAATGCATTCATGCATTTACAATAATAGAACCAATAACTTTATTTTGTTTACTTGTGTTTTTATAGAGCTTTACAATTACTGTTTTTTATGTCACACTGTAAGTTAATAACAGCAGAATAGAGCTGAATCAGCTCCAGCTGTTGGTTGATGCATGGACCGCAATGCATGCAGATTAGAGCGGTGCATTGAATCTCAATCATCATTACAAAATCTAAGTTGCAAACGGCTGCATTGATGCACTTCAAATGTCATTAATTTTACATAAATGTCGATGCTGCACATTGACCGGGAGGCTAAAGCTCAGGGTGAGCAGTGGGGATGTAGTGATCATTAAAAAGGTTGAGTTTGTCTGAAATATTGTTTTCTGTTATTTTGCATTCCTGATGTGTTTATAACACGCAGTGGTTGTTGAAGAGGTTTCAGGCTAGAAGATGACACTGTTTGCTTTGGTTTGTTTTGTTTCCCTCTTGCATTAACTCCACCCAGCTGCGGTTCACTCATGGATGGGAAATGCGCAGAGGATCCATTTTGTTTGGACAAAAGCGGGTTTGTTTGGACAAAAGCAGGATAAAGAAAATAGATCCTGTCCTCTAAGACAACCAGTATGCTGAAACTGAATTGTGGTTTGTTTTTTTCAGCCCACCCCATCGCAAAGAGCCAGTAGGAGGAGAGAACGATGCCATTGAGATGGATGAAGAGAAAAAGAAGATTGAGGACAACGCTGATGCAACGACCTCGCTCTCTGGGTGCCTGGGGCAGAAGGACCGCGATGCCTTGTTGGCCATGAGGGATCAGGCTCGTTTGGTTTCCACTGCTATACAGCTGCTGACCTCCCCCGAGTCCAGCTGCCTGCCCTCCTCCTCTCCTTCCTTGTATCACAAGGTCTGCAGCAATGAGGCAGCAGAGCCGTGTGACCTGGAGAAACCTCAGCCTCACTGCCAGGTACCAGCTCTGTTTGTTTTTCAAGCCTAAACGCGTCAGAGGAAACCGGTAACATGCAGGATGCTTCTGCTGGGACACATATCTATTTATAGGGTGAAACCAGATTTTCCAACGTGTCCTTACGCTTGTGGGTGATACTTATCTCTGCCAGTGTTGAACAACTTTGTGAAGAATGCTGCTTTTTCTTCTCCCCAGATCTCAGAGCTGTCTGATTTGGCAGACCGCCCTCTGGTTGGTGCTCTAACCAGCAGGCTTCAAGCTCTGCACACCCAGCTGCAGGCCTTTGTTGAGCAGGTAGACAGTCTGGCTAAACCTCCCCTAGGGGGAAGGGATGGTCAGGTGGAAGGAGCATCCCCCCCAGCATCACCTTGCACCTCCTTACCCTGCTCAGGAGATAACGAGGAAAACCAACCGGAGGAAAAGGTACAACTTCAGGAAGCACAGTCCTCTCCATCACCTTCCTGTCCTTTCATTTATTTATATTTATATATTTTTAGAGATACACTTTTTTGTTTATTTCTTGTTCTTTTATTATTTAATGCCCAATCATTATTTTGGCCGACAACACTCTCAGTCCTATTCTGCCATGCTATCTTTCTTTTTTTCCCCGCGCAATGCAGAATTCCTTTACGCAGCGTGCTCAAATCTCCAGCAACCTCTTAGCCAACTCAACAACACCATTTAATTGGATTTGCTGTTATTATGCAGGCCAGAAATTTTTGAAGCATTTCAGCTTTTACAGAATCCATTATTTTTGGTCAGATTTGAGCTCCCAGTGTAAAAAAAATAATTCTCCATGTCTTCTGCATGCTGTTTTAATGCCTCCTAACCTTTAAATCCTGCTTGGGGCCTCAAATGGAGCCAGTTGCCTGGACATAAAAAGGTTAACCACTTCCACACCTAGTTTACTACAACCGGCACTGAGCAACTGTGTCCATTCATTTTATAATTGGGAGGTATATCTTTAGTTGAGTTGGTGTCATGAGTCTCAGTTGGTTCTCTTCATGTGGTGGTCGTTGTTTCTGTTGTGTCATCTGATGATCTGGATCAATAAACAGAACTTACTTTAAAAATCCAACAGTCAGAACTCAGAACATTGTTTTTTTTATGTGCTGCACAAATATATTGAATTTCTGTATGAGGTTTATGCGCCTTCACTATCAGTTTCAGCTTTCCTTTTCAGCTGATTGGGCTAGAAATGAATTTAACCTGTAAATTGCAAGACTTTAACGACTGAAGAATTTTTTCGAATCATACTTCACTGTTGTGAAATCAATTCATAAATTCTAAGAGGTAGTTTTAAAGCTCTCTTCCTAACATCTAATCATAACTAAACACTTTGCCGGGGCTTACCGTGAAAAAAATAGATTCTGAATTTAAACTGTTTCCTGAAACTCTTAACTGCAAGCTAATGTGTTCTATCAGTATAAACAAAATCATCATGGAACACATTGGAGGTAAATAGGAATGTCATGTTGAGGTCTGCAGTGAAGAGAGCTTGAGGTGCAGGTTAGCCAGTGACTTCACAGCGTCGCTTTTAGCCTCACTAATTGAAATATTTCACTGCAGCTTTAATTGGCTCCTCTTTATTTTTAGTGAATTTTAACAGAAAATCTAATAAACTCAACTGAAATTTTAAATTAAAGTCAGCTTGATTTTAAATTATTTCATGTCTGGTCATCGTTTTCTTAGCCTTGTTTCATTGGTAATGAAATTTAAACCCTATGAGGAATTATACAGGTGCTGGTCATAAAATTAGAATATCATGAAAAAGTAGATTGATTTCAGTAATTCCATTTAAAAAGTGAAACTTGTATATTATATTCATACATTACATACAAACTCATATATTTCAGATGTTTATTTTGTTTAATTTTGATGATTACAAATGACAACAAATGAAAATCTCAAATTCATCATATCAGAAAATTAGAATATTGTGAAAAGGTTCAAAATTGATGGCCCCTGGTGCCACACTCTAATCAGCTAATTAACTCAAACCACCTGCAAAAGCCTTTAAATGGTCTTTCAGTCTAGTTCTATAGGCTACACAATCATGGGGAAGACTGCTGACTTGACAGTTGTCCAAAAGACGACCATCGACACCTTGCACAAGGAGGGCAAGACACAAAAGGTCATCGCTAAAGAGGCTGGCTGTTCACAGAGCTCAGTGTCCAAGCACATTAATAGAGAGGCGAAGGGAAGGAAAAGATGTGGTCGAAAAAAGTGTACAAGCAAGAGAGATAACCGCACCCTGGAGAGGATTGTGAAACAAAACCCCTTCAAAAATGTGGGGGAGATTCACAAAGAGTGGACTGCAGCTGGAGTGAGTGCTTCAAGAACCACCACACACAGACGTATGAAAGACATGGGTTTCTGCTGTCGCATTCCTTGTGTCAAGCCACTCTTGAACCACAGACAGCGTCAGAAGCGTCTTGCCTGGGCTAAAGAGAAACAGGACTGGACTGCTGGTGAGTGGTCCAAAGTCATGTTCTCTGATGAAAGTAAATTTTGCATTTCCTTTGGAAATCAAGGTCCCAGAGTCTGGAGGAAAAGAAGAGAGGCACTTCATCCACGTTGCTTGAAGTCCAGTGTAAAGTTTCCACAGTCAGTGATGGTTTGGGGTGCCATGTCATCTGCTGGTGTTGGTCCATTGTGTTTTCTGAGGTCCAGGGTCAACGCAGCCACATACCAGGAAGTTTTAGAGCACTTCATGCTTCCTGCAGCTGACCAACTTTTTGGAGATGCAGATTTCATTTTCCAACAGGACTTGGCACCTGCACACAGTGCCAAAGCTACCAGTACCTGGTTGAAGGACCATGGTATCCCTGTTCTTAATTGGCCAGCAAACTCTCCTGACCTTAACCCCATAGAAAATCTATGGGGTATTGTGAAGAAGAAGATGCAATACACCAGACCCAACAATTCAGAAGAGCTAAAAGCCACTATTAGAGCAACCTGGGCTATCATAACACCTGAGCAGTGCCACAGACTGATCGACTCCATGCCACGCCGCATTGCTGCAGTAATACAGGCCAAAGGAGGCCCAACTAAATACTGAGTGCTGTACATGCTCATACTTTTCATGTTCATACTTTTCAGTTGGCCAACATTTCTATAAATCCTTTGTTTTTATTGGTCTTCAGTAATATTCTAATTTTCTGATATGATGAATTTGAGATTTTCATTTGTTGTCATTTGTAATCATCAAAATTAAACAAAATAAACATCTGAAATATATGAGTTTGTATGTAATGTATGAATATAATATACAAGTTTCACTTTTTAAATGGAATTACTGAAATCAATCTACTTTTTCATGATATTCTAATTTTATGACCAGCACCTGTATATCTGTGAAGATTCTCAGTCATCCAGGTTATGGTCAAACATTCAGTTTAGGCAACTGGAAGTGAAATTTTCTAGAAGACGTTTCGCCTCTCATCCAAGAGGCTTCTTGAGTTCTAAGTGGTGGTGGGGAGCACTGAGAGTAACATACTGAAGGGATAACAAAATAATTCTTGGAAAAAAACAAAAGGTGGCTTTGATCCCTCTTACTGGATTGGCCATGGAGGTCAGCTGGGGGCTGTTAATGGTCTTTAGGTGCTTCTGATTGGTCCTTAACTCCCTCGTCAGATTGGTGTCACTCATGCCTCATTGAAGTCAGAGTATTGTGAGGTCAGGTCACAGGTGAATCTTCTGGGTATTGTCCCTAAAAGTGCTTTGTAGGTGGTTGAAAAGTTATGTCTAAGACCACCTCCACTGTTGACAGAAGGTTTTTCCAGGTTTACAAAGATGGCTTCCTTAACCCCTCTCAAACAATTTTCTTCCTTGGCCAGAATATGGACATTTTTGTCCCGAAACAAGGGTCCTTCAGCCTCTAGTAATATTGCTGGAGTCTATGAATAACTCAGGAGGATTTTTAACAAGCACCGGATCCCTGTGCTCTTCAAACCCAGAAACCCCCAGAGAGAAGACTGGTTTACCCCAAAGATAAGACACCCAGAAACCAGGAAGACAACGTTGTTTATAATGTTCAGTATAGTGAAGAGTGAACAGACCTGTACATTGTAGAGACCAAGCATCCGCTACACAGGAGGGCTAAAGGGCTGGTTATTCTGCAGCAGTGTGGCGCAATGAGCCTGATGCAGACACTTTTGATTTATGCTCAATTTTAAGCGTGGTCTGTGCTATACGCTGTGGGTCTAGATACGGCCGAGGCGATAAGGAAGTGGGGGCGAGTTTGTCCGACAATGGAGGGACATGACGGCGAAAAAAAACGCCGATCCAGGTGGAAAAAGGGTCCCAGCGTTCTCGCACACCTTGCTCTTCTAGTTGGTCAAACTTCACGAGTTGTTTTCCGCAATCGCGGTCAAAAAAACAAAACAAGCCGGCCTCCTGTCTGCGGCACTGTCTGCAGTCACCTACAGTTTGGGAGGGGTGCAGCAGAGTGTCTGCGTAGGGGGTGGGGACGGCTTTTTGTTCACTGCGACACCTACACAGACGACCTAGTTTCGAAGTATAAATCAGCCTTAACCCCTCAGGGCAGGACTCAGCTATTCACCTAAAGGACCCTTGTTTGAGGACAACAACGTCCATATTCTGGCCACAGAAGAATGATTGTTTGAGAGAGGGGTTAAGGAAGCCATCTTTATTAACCTGTAAAAAGCAACACCTAACAGAGGAGCTGGTCATATACAATCTGTCACCTACTTACAAAGCAATTTTTAGGAACATTACCCAGAGGATTCACCTCTCACCTGTCTTCATCTGAGGCGTGTGACCGGAACAACTCTGACGATTGTTTGTTTACTTCAATGAGTTAACAACCCATCAGAACCCCCTAACCACCTATAACAACCCTCTATGACCTCCTTGGCCAATCCAGTGGGCGGGATCAAAGCCACCTTTTGTTCCCTCTAATTCTTTGTTACACCTACAGTATATTAATCTCAGTCCTCTTTACCACTAGTTAGAAATGAAGGAGGTCTGGATGAGTGGCAGACGTCTTCTACAACACTTCAGTTACCTAAACAAAACTTTTTAAGCTTCCATATGAGGATTCCATTAAACATGTTCTACAGAGTTAGACAGTAGCAACAACTTCTAACGTTTTGTTTCCACTGAGGCCAAGATAGAGCCCTGTAGAACTTTAAGCACTGCTTTGTCATCAACAGAGTCCTGTTTCTATTCTGCTCTAATCTGATCTGAATTTATTTGCTTGGTTTTGGAAAGTGTGATAAAATAGTGATTCATTTAAGTGCCAATACTCCATTAGAGGCCAGTTCCAACCCCTCCAATCTCTCCTCCTCTGTCCTCCCTCTCTTGTTCCTCCCTCTGTCTGCACGGGCTCCATATCCGATCGATTTCTGCACTTGGCTCCCCCCCCTCTCCGACGTTTCAAACCCCTTTTTTGTCACTATTCACACACGCTCATTTTCATTCCTTCCTTCACCACCTTGCTTCTCTTTGACCTCTTCTTGAACCTCTCACATCCCTGCTTCCAACTCTTGCTTCCTTCACGCCATTCGTTTCTCTCTCCGCTTTAACACCTTATTGCTCCCTTCGCTCTGACCTTTCATCCTAACTGCCTTACTCCTTCTCTTCCCTTGCCATTCCTTCTTTCCCTTCTTCCCTCCGTCCCCTTTCTTATCTTTCATTCCCATTTGCTCTCTTCTATTCAAATATTCCCTCCTTGCTCCTCAGCCATTCATTCTACCCTCCATTGTCCTTTTCGTTCTTTTCTCCACACTCTCATATTCCTCTTTGACCAAGCTCTTCTTCCTCTACATCCTCTTCTTTGTCTTGTGAGGCCCATAAGTATTTTTTTTTTATTTCTAATTTCTTGATGTCTCATATATAAACACCATTTTGGTTGTATTTTTGTTTTTTCTTATTGTCATCTTCATTGTTCTCCCAAAATGTCTCCTTTTTCTCCATCTCTACTCTTTTATTTTCTATGATTTTCTTTTTTTTTTTTCGTTTTGTTTGTGTGTTTTCTTTTCTTTCTTCTTCTCATTAACTTGCCCATGCATGCAGCAGCCTGATTGTAGGGACCAATCAGATCCAGACGAGAAAGATGAAACTAACGAGATCAGCCAAACTGTCAGCAACCAGACAGAAAATCAGGAAGCCAGCCAGACGGAACAGGAGGAGAAGGAGATGGATCATCCTACGGTAAGCTCAATCATGAACAACACCACTGAACCAAACTCCTACTGGAGGCCCTGTGCGTTCGCCTTAGCGCTTCTCTCGGCTGAAAGCCAACAGCATTCATTAACCAGCTGCAACCGGAGCCTTTTACTGCCAAGATATCTCCTAAGAAAAATAACTTCTGCTGCTCTTATACCACCTTTAACTAAACAAAGAGACAGCCAATGTATAAATAAAATAGACCCCTTTTACATCATGGGATACGTAGATATTTGGCACACAGATAGGCATTCTAAATTGTGCTTGATTTGGCAAAGATTTATATTTCCATTTTTTATTAGGCAGGAATGGATTGGTCATGTTGTATTTGTTTCTCTATTTCTTTGCTCAGAGTACGTTCCGCCTCATTTATATCTTTTTTGTTGCTTTTTTCACTTTGTTTGCAGCAGAAAGCATTTTTTTAACAGATGTCAAAGTTATTTTTGCTGTCTGCTAGCAGTGAGCTGGTGCTCTCTGGTAGGAGGATGGAGGAAATAGATCAAGTCCAGGGGAAGGTTAAAAAAGGACATTAATGGTACAGTGGTTTGTCGATAGGTTGCACTAAGTCAGCAGCTTATGAGCCGTGGGAGGGTGCATTAGTTTAGCTGTAGGTGTAGAAGACCTATGGCAGAGCATGGATTTAAAGTATTTTATGTTCCTTTACCAAAAAGGTCAGTTTTTGTATTATTTTCCTGCAAATCATCTCCTCCATCATTCCATCTTTAGTTGTTTCCACATGTTTACTCATTTGGTTCCTTTGGGTTTTAGTAGCTTTTTCTCATTTCCTTTTCTCTCCAGCCTGCACAGGTCTCTGACCTCGGGGAGCAGATGTCCCTAGAAAAGGAGTCAGCTGGAGAAGCCCAGGAGGAGCTGCACAAAGAGAGACAGAACCACAGAGAAGTCAGTCTCAGACTTTCACAGGTAGGTTTGAAAAAGGAATATAACCAATAAAATGCTGTCAGTTTACTTTAAAGTATTGACATACTCATTTTAAAACCTGATCTCGATTTCACTGGGTTTCGTTTGATGTTCTTTTGTTTTTTTTTTAATCAGTGAGTTTACATTTCCAAGTTTCACCTCAGAAACAGTTTAACAGTTTTCAAAGCAGAACCAAATTTGGCTCCTGTGCTGTTTTTGGTTCATCTCGGTAGATACAGTGTTTGGCAAAATTGTTGGACATTTTTACAACTACAATATTTAATGTATTTTACATGATTTTATGTTAAAGAATAAAGTGCAAAATTGAAGGAAATTATACGTTTTTTTTATTTAAAGTTATAATTTAGACCATGTCTCTTCCAGTTTCGCTTATCTAAGGACTCAACATTTAGCCTATTTTTCTTTGCTAATTCTAAACACTCAGTGTGATTAGACAGAGAGACAATAATACACATAAAAAGTAAGTTTGTTATAAGAAAAAATGTAGAATAGTTAAAAATATATTAATCATTTTTGAAGATTATGTTAATCAACCAATTTAAAACATCAAACTTAACATGAAAGGTAATGTAGTGGTGATTGTTTGTCAAACCAAACATCATATAAAGTTCCAATAAGCCACTATTTAGGCACTGGGGTCACGTTTTCTTGACGTAGGCAAAAGAAGTTGAAGAATAGGATTTATTTCCTATATTTTGCACATTACAGAGTTCAAACATTCCCTTGCACTGACACCTCTCTTGCACTGGTAAAAACCCATAGGCCCCGAACCCAAATGCCTGCTGGTCCTTACCAGGCTCCTACATTTATAGAAAATGGACCGTCCACATTTCTTCCTGTTAAAACAAATAAAAACAAAAAATTCAACAATGAACCTATGAATAAAGTCTGTAAATAATACAAAAAAATTTTAGTTTAGGAATTGACACAATTGAAATGGATAAAGAAATAAAAAATAAATAGCTCCAACAAGTAAAATAAAGCACTTTTCAGCCTTGAACCTCCTCTGACTGTTTATGCCCCCCCCCCTCTCTCAGCTCCAGGAGGAGCACCAGAAGGCTCTGCTCCGACGGGACTTCCAGCTTCAGAGCCTGGGCCTCCAGGCTCGGCTTCAGCAGAAGCTGTGGAGTCAGGAGAGGAATCTGCTGGTTCAGGAGTCCCAGCACCTGAAACAGGCCCTGCTGCTGCTCAGCCTGAAACTCCGCTGCTTCCTCAAACAGTGGAGGCTGGGCTGCCAGAAGGATGCAGAGGGGAAAGATGTTTTGGAGGTGAAAAGAAAAAAGATAAAAAACGTTTCAGTTAGTACATGTCACATTTCTCTGTTCTTAATTGTTCTCACTCTATGATTCAGGAATGATTGCTTTATTTTTTTTTTTTAAACAGAGAAAAATTGTAATAACATATCAGAATAATTTAAGAATTAAATGTTTGATTTATGTAAATTAATTTTGGAAGAACATGTAGTATGTAATTAATTATATTTGATTGGAGATTGAGATTAATAGTAAACAGCTATTGCTGCACATTGACTCTTTAGATGAACAGTCTGAAGGAGTTGTATCTGCTGCTGGAGGAGGAGAGCCTGCCAAGCCCCACGAATGCAGCAGATAAGAGAGCCTCTGCAGACGAGCAGCCGCTCAGCCCCACAATAAAGGCAAGCAGAGCTGCATGCACACAGACACAGCTGCTCGGATGAACAGAAATCATTTTTGGACATCCTATGGAAGCAGTTTGTGAAATCCTGTCCAGTAACTGCTGCACCTGCACTCTTACATAAACACTTACCAGAGATGTCTGTGTTGCAGTCGAGTGCAGTGAGCAACACTTTGGCAGACCTAAAGGTTGCTCTGCAGGACCTGAGTGCAGAGTTGAGACAAGAGAGACAAGGCTCCCAGGAACTCACTCAGCAGTTTGCAAAGGCCAAAGCGTCGTGGGAGGTGGAGAGGACCGAACTAAAGAGCCTCATCACGCAGGTAAAAAAAGCTGCTGCAGAAAACCAAACACTTCACTACAGTTAATAACATCCTGCAGCACAATGTTGTTGCAACAAAAAAAGATGGAGAGTAACATTTTTTAACATATTTAAATTGCTCATGTTCAAGAGGGCTTCACAAACCACATTTTAAGTTTGCCGCATAACTAATTAACCTTTGAAACATGTATGAGTATGTACAACCCCTACCAAACAGTCACAGACTTATTGATTTTTTTTATTTCAGGTGAAACTGAAATATAGACTAAGTAAAGAAACAAAAGAGAAACAACTTTCCTATTGAAAGTACTTTAACCAGTTTTACCAAATCCCCAAAATAAACTATAGAATTAAATATTATGAGATTTCCCATTGAGCTCTGGGATCCACTTCTAGGGTTTCCATCTGTCAGGTGGATCATTTGTCTATAAAACCTTTAATACTTTCAGTTTTCCCAGCCTCTGTAAAGGCTTTTGTTTCCTCCCCCTCTTTATTGTCTTTGTCTCTCCTTCAGTCTCATAACAGCAGCTGAAGCTGTAATAGTTTTAATTAACAGCTTCTAGGATAGAAAACACCCTGTGTGTAATAGAGCAGGAGAAGAATGGGAGATAAATTATAGCCCACAAGCCTGATCATTTTGGCCAATTAAGTCCGACCTAATTATATGAACCCATCACTTAGTTATATTTAAGGGATGTTTATTTTATATGGAATGACCCTTTGTGCAATTCTGCTTTTATTCATACGGTATTTTAAGCCAAAATGACACATGCAAGCATTAAAACCTGCATCATGCGTATCTAGTGTTACAAATGGCTTCACTTACATGTAAAATGCTTTCATTTACATCTGCTGGTTATTATAAAGCTGCTCGTATAGAAAGCCTATCATCACTTTGTAAATTCAAGATACTTCACTGGGAAAAAATAAGCTATCGATATCCATGAAGGCCCTACGGTTTGCCCACAGTAAAGGATTTTTCTCTGCATTATCCTGGTCCCTTAGCACACAAACCCAATAATGCTCTCAGAGGTGCACACTAACGCCGACCGCCATCATCAATCACAGCCGCCATCCAAACCATTCAGTCCGCATACGTTGGTACGACATCATTTGTCTTCTGATCTGATATGAAGAGACACCTCTAGTATTAATGATTTAATACAGATCATGATGTGTAAAGGTGTTAACTGCTTAAATACGTTTACATTTGAACAAAAGAAAGAAGTTCAGAAATCCTAGATAGATTTTAAAGCGTGACTTTTTAGAAAATCAAAAGTAATCTGTAAAGATGAGAGAGATTACAAATAGTTTAGCAGAGAGGTGCAGACTTGAACAGCCACTTTAACGGGCCTGTGTGTGTGGGTGTTACTCTGACCTACATGCCACATTTGGAAGTAATCTCGTCTGTGCCAACAATACAAACTGTAAAGTATGCCATCAATTTGCCACACTAAAGTATGTGAGTATGGGGGGGGTGTAGCAGCACAACAATAAACCGGCCGCATCAGTGCCAAGGCTCCCTGGCAACCCACAGCGGGTCCTCCAGCTGTTGCTTCACTGAACAAGTCAACTCAATTCCAAACACTGTCCTTCCTGTCAAAGTATCTGACAGGAAATTATCTTCACTGTCAGTGATGGGCAGTAGCGCCGCTACATGTAGCGAAGCTATTAGTTTAACTACATTTTCCAGTAGCTTGACCGTAGCGTCGCTGCTTTATTTATCAAGTAACTTTCCTGTAGCGACGTTATTGTTTTGATCCAGTAGCGACGTAGCGTCCACAAACGCTACAAAATCCAGGGCATAACTAAGAAATGAAACCAGGTTTTCTATTTCTAAACAACAATCAGCCACAAAACTACTGTAAAAAGCAGTTTCAGCTGACGCTCTTATAAGTGGCGTAGTAGCACAGGCACACTCCGTAGGGTTAAACAAGCGCACCCTTTCCGAGTCTGTCGTTCTATTGGCTGGAAAGGTTGCTAGGCAACGATCCAACTGCAGTCTGAGAGAGAGCAAAACAAATCCGCAAGCAGAGCCTACGGGTTTGCGAGCGTAACAGAGCGCGGTTTGTGCGCGAAGAGAAGGAGGCAAGCGAGAGGAGAAAATATCTGTGGAAGAAGCATTAAATCTAAGAGAAGAAACAAAGATTTGAGAAAGAAGAGAAAATATTTGAGAGAGAGCGCATGTTTGGAGTGTGAGCATTATAAGTTTTGAGAGCAAGAAGATGAAATTCTTTTCTCTAATTGAAGTTATATGCTCTTGCATTATGGCAGGATAATTCTCCCATATGTGCCACTAAGATACTCTAATTAGAGAGCTGTAGTGAAACTTCGATATTGTATTTTCATGGCCTAGTTTACCTGACAGGATAATAACATAAATCTGTTTTTAGGCTGTGCACAGATAAGATTTTTTATGGAGGAACAGCTCTACCGTATATAAAATAAATACATAAATAAATAAATGCTCAATAAATAAATAAATAAGCATTCAATTAATTGCCTCCAAAAATACAATGAATAAATATGTAGGTAGAAATAAAATTATACAGTGTATAATTAAATGTATATATATCTCTTAATTAGCTTCTTTATTTTTTCACCTTTTTGTAAACAGTTTCATTTGTTACTTGAATCGACTGTTTAATTGAGGTCTGAAGAAGTTTTCTCTGAGGGAGACCCTAAAGAAATAAGATGCCTTTTGTAGGGTTTTGTTTTCCCTAGAGATGTCCATTGAATGCAAACTCATAGCCATGTCTCCATGTGTAGAACACTACACAGTGCCGTTAATTTGGTTCTAATAACAGCAGATTGTTTACTAGTTTGTCTACTAGTAATAACTTTAGTTTTTATTTTAATATGCTGATCATAAAGCAATGTTAACACTGTGATATGTCATTGGCTGATCTTTAATAAATATTTTAACCAGTGCATCAGACTCATTTTGAAATGATATTAGGTTGGTACAACGTTAAGTAGCTTCTGATGTAGTTAAGCTACTTTTAACACATTAGTGTAACTTAGCTTGCTATAATTCTTTAGGTGGTAGCTTTGGTGTAGTGAAGCTTCATTTATTGTTGAGTAACTGATAGCTTAGCTCACTACACTGGACAAGTAGCTTGCCCAACACTGTTCACTGTCCATCTTGACAAACACATTTAGTCAGAGAAAGTACAAATGATCTCAGCAGCCCTGAATGCAAGCAGGACAAACGCATCTTTATTTTACTTTCATCCGCATGTGATGATGCTTTGGATTGTTTATTACTGGTTAATCAGTCATCCTTCCGCATTGTTACAGACACCTGCAACCTCTGTGACGACAAGCTGAGCAGCTGGGAGCTCTTACTGCTCATTCATCACATCTGTTGCTTTAACTTCAGTCATGAAGGAGGGGGGGGGACATCTGTTATATTAATTGGAAAATCATATGCAGGTTCAACATGGGCTGTTTGTTTGATGTGTGATATAAAACATGCAGCGTTGAGTTTTGACCGATACTGACCGCACTTTTAATAGCTTTTGGTGATGTTGAATGTTAGAAAAGGCTTGATCATTACCTTAAAGGGATAGTTTGGTATTTTTGACATGAATCTGTATGGCATCCCCATCACCAGTGGCATGCAATCACACTGACTTACCCCTGGCAGCGTCCTGTGAGCAGAGTTATCGTCCAGTTTTGGTCAAGCCGAAAGTAGTCCGGCAGGTTTTTAGAGCCAGCTAGGAGCTAGGCGGAGGGAGACATGCATCTGGCTGTTGTTGAGCTCGCTGTCTGAATGACGGCGCGCACTGATATGAACAGAGAGAAAATAGGACCAATTGATAACGACGTGTGACTTTTTCCACTACAACGTTTTTGGGATGCAAAAATATCGCTCTTTTTAACACATAATGTTTTGGGAAGAGAAACGTTTTATTTCGCTGGTCCTAAAAACCTGCCGGACTACTTTCGGCTTGACCAAAACTGGACGATAACTCTGCTCACAGGACGCTGCCAGGGGTAAGTCAGTGTGATTGCATGCCACTGGTGATGGGGATGTCATACAGATTCATGTCAAAAATACCGAACTATCCCTTTAACAGGGAATCATAGTCAACAACAAAACGTATGCCAATAACTGAGACATTTGTTATTATTATATTATATTATAGGTTACATGAGCTTACATATTTATAACTGAATAAAAATGGGGCTGCTCAGTTGGCAGTGGGTAGCACTTCTTCCTTCCAGCAAGAAGGTTCCAGGTTCGACTCTTTGTGCATGGAGTTTGCATGCACAGGTTCCTCCCACAGTCCAAAAACATGACTGTTAGATTAATTGGCTTCTCTAAAATCTGTGCGTGTATAAATTCTGAGTTTGTGCGTGAATGTTTGTCTCTGTGTTGCTCTGTGATGGACTGACGACCTGTCCAGGATGTACCCCGCCTGTAGACAGGGTTCCCGCGGGTCCTTAAAAAGTCTTAAAAGGCACTGAATTCTTCAAAATAAAACTAAGGCCTTAATTGGTATTAAAATTTCTTAAATCAGTCTTTCTAAATAAAACGTTAAAATTGTCATTTTGGGGTTTTTTTTTAATAAAAAAAATAAATAATGGCTCGCCATTATTAGTTCCGTCCCGATAGCGGAACCAATAAGAGCGTTGTTGCGGCCGGGACATTTGGGAGATGCACCATTAAATTTTTGAGTGGGAAATATGAGCAAGTTTACATGTAACGAAAATTGGCTATTCAGCCAAGAGTTTTCTCCATGGCTAAAACCAAGGAACGTACATGAGGCACAGTGTATTATGTGCAAGAAGGCACTCAAGCAAAATAGCTGCAAAAAAAACTTAGCACTGGTTATGTTGTGGCTTTAAAACTGATTTGTTTTGTTACCTGCTAAAACAAGGTTTGTGAATTAAGTTAAATAATTGTTAAAATATATCTGTCATTTGTGTATTTTTAGCTTTCTTCCTGTATGGGAAGCTTTTCAAAATTTGAAACATTAGTGCAGTGGTTTATGTTATAATAAACCTTTGGGTTAAGTTGTCGCAAGCAGGTTTTTCTTGTGTTTCTTGTGAATTTGGTCTTAAAGTTTTATTTCAAGTGGCATTAAAAAGTCTTGAATTTAACTTGCCTTATGCTGTAGGAACCCTGGTAGACGGCTGGAGATAGGCACCAGCACCCTACGCAACCCCAGCTGGGATAAAGCGTGATGTAAAATGGATGGATCTGTGAATAAAAATTATGAATTTGAAGAAACTTATGCAGGATAAGGTTTGCGCTTAGCTGCTGTTGTTAGCTCTGTAGGGGGATATAAGCGCTGTGGGATAGAAATGCTGAAGCAGACTGAATTGGGGTGCTGCAGAAATGTTTTCCCAGCCTGCTTCTTCCGGAGATTTTAAATTAGAGATTAACCAACACAGGTTGTTTAAGCCCCGTGTAGATTCCGTTTGTTTTGACACCAATTTAACCGATACTCGATATGTGCAGCTTATACTGCAACTACTGCAACCATGGTTACCTACAAGGAAACACACAACATATTCTCATTATGAGTGTGTATGAAATCGTACGAAAAGTTATGCACACTATTTCGTACGTTTTTGGACGTTTTTCCTCAAAAAACCACATCAGTGCGCATGCGCTGGCAGACAGAAAAAAAAAAACAGATCCGCGGACGGACGAAAAATGGGAAAAACAGTGCAATCATCACTTATTCATGTCTCGAACTACGTTGCTTGCTGTTTTATATCTTAGGGTTAGGGTCAGGGTTAGGGCTAATTGTAATTTATATTCTATATTTGTGAATGGTGCATCAGATGCGCATACGACGAAAAAAACGTCCAAAACGTACCAAATTACGGTGCATAACTTTTCGTACTATTTCACACGCACTCATAATGACAATAGGTTTAAACACATGCAGTCATCATTAAATTTCACAAAAAATGCCTTAACAGGGACGTTTATAGCAGATAAGTAGATTGAAGCTCAGTCAGCTACATATTGGATTATCAAGAACTTGAAAGAGAGAGGTTGAATATCAGGGCACCCCAAGAAAGTCCGGAAAGCCCCAGAAACAAAGAACCTAAACATTCAGACTAACTCCAAGCATTGATTATAGAACATATAGACATATAGAACAGACTGCCATCACTCAAGGATTTGGTCCAAAAGTGGATTTACAGCATGCCAGCACTGATGGCAGAGGTCTTGAAAAAGAAGCATCAACACTGTAAATATTGACCTTTAGCGTGAATTCAGAGTAAATCTCAATAAAAGCATTGGATACTCCATAAATGCTTTTTATTATTTTTTTAGTAAACCATAGAAACATCTGATAGAAACACCCTGGGGCAGCTTCTAAGTGAGAATGTCTAAAGCAGAATACCGCCAATATTATTCTAATCTGTTTTACCTTCATAAATGCAGATCTTTAAATTCATGAGATCGTGAGATGAATCTAAACATCTCTGATCCAGCAGTAAATACGCTCCATCTAGTGAAATAGCCTCCCTCTCACCACTGCTGCAGTAAACCACTTTGAGTTGTGAGGCTCGTTAGGGAGGGTTCGTCATTAATGAGAAATACAGTGTGGCCATAAGAGGCAGGAGTTTGGTTCAGGCCGTGTTTCGCTGTGATTGGCTGCCTGACAGTTTCATTAGTACCACATATAGACGCCAGACACAGGCACACGGAGAGGATTGATGGGTCTGGGAGGTCTGGCTGTATGCATGTGGGCGTTTGCGTTTTTTCGCGTTTGTCATGCCGACGTGCCGGTACTGTCAGCCGTGTGCATGGAGGGAGACAGACACTGGGGAGAAAATGTAAAACGGCTCATCAATATTTGAAGGGATTCCACCTACAGGATCTAGAATGGAGGGTGAAAAAAGGGATGATGGGGCTAAAAATGGAGGGTGAGAAACCGGCTGGGACAATTCAGAGTGGAACAGGGTTAAAAAGGCACATTATTGAGGAAGAAACGGAGGAGACATGTTAATATTCTGAGACTTCTTCCTTATGAATGAATCCCAGACAGTCATGAACGCGCTCTAATTTTTAGCAAGGCGTGTTTTACACAATATTTACCCAAATCAGGCACAAACGTTGGTATAGATAGTTACTGATTGCTAAAACTGCTCTTAGGATAATAAAAATGTGTTTTTATTATCCTAAAGAGGCTTTTTATTAGTTTGTTTTGTTCCTGCAAAGACGTTGACCTTTTATTGAGGATGATTATGTTTGATAACAAAACACAACTCTTCCTGGAGAACATTGTGAGTCATGATTCATTTTTCATTTTATTGCAATGTGTACAAATACTTTTGCATATAAAGATATAAACAAAAAAATAACTATTATAAGAGGAAATATATAGTAAGAATATAAAGCATTTGAGCATCAAGCTCAGTTCAAATGTGGAATCTCTGAAAATATTTCTGATATTTTTCTTCTAACTGGTATAGTCTTCCATGTGACCCTATTTTTCTTGTGGATTTCTTCCAGGTTTTCTTTATTTTGAATTCAGATTCTAAAATCATCCAATGTGCTGCACGAGAGATTTTAGGCAACACATCCAACATAAATCACTTTCAGCACTAAATGAATCAAACACTGGTGGAACTTAAGAAGCCATGTAAACCATTATTGATACAGCTATGAGCTTTTATGGCAATCCTTTCAACAATATAAAAATAAAAAGTAGATTTGAAGAGAAATTTTGCTCTGTTGAACTTCTGTAGCTTTGCTGCTAAGATGGATAGGAAGGAATGAAGACCTACAGTATGTGGCTACCACAGTCCAACTCCTCCTTCCTTAATATTGTCACTGCTTTTTAAACTTAACATTAAATCCACACATTAAATTTGATTCATTTAAAATATAATTCTAATTTTACAAGCTTTATTATACTGTAGTACATCATTACCCCGCCATATTAATGAGACACTCTCATTAACTACCTGTATATACTGGGTTTGATACTGTGTTTTGCATTTTTTTTTTTTTTTTATAGATTTTTTACAGGTATACAACAAAAACAAGACAATGATTAATGTCCTTTAGTGAATCCTTTAGCATTTGTCACAAAAATTTTTTTTAAAAAGCATTAGACAAACAATAAATAATATTATATAAAAACAATTTGTTAATTTACACTTTGGACATACTGAAAGTAAAAAAAAAAAAAAAAACACTTTATGGCGTTTCAACCAGTCAATTAGGAGTGTCCACACCTTTATTCATAACAAATGGAGTAAAGTAGAACAAAAAAAAGAGGGGGAGATAGGGGTTCTTTATGGCTTCAGTTGTTCTAAAATGGGTTTCCAAATTTTGTAATATTTTTGAGGACAGTTTATTACATCATATCTAATTTTTTCTATGTGCAAGATTCCTGGTGTTTTGCATTTTATCAACTTTTTGTAATGCATTTGATGTTTAGTTAGGCTTAGAATAAAACGTCAAATAAAAGTTCATTTTATCCAGATTGAACATCATTATCTTATATTTTGGTTTAAGACACAGAGCTGGTAGAGTTATGCTAAAATCTTCCAGTTATTAGGCGTTAGCCAACGTTTTACCCTGTTTTTGAATCTCTAATCAAAAGTACATTCCTTATTAAATAACTGTGGCTGAATTGACTTGTTTTTACTTTCCAGTTTGAGACAAAAATGGGCAAAACAACAGCAGCCATGACAGCAGCTGAAACCCTGGACCCTCTGGACCTGAAGGCGGCTCTTAAAAAGGAACGTGAGGAACACCAGCACCTCCTCGCCGAGTCGTACGCAGCCGTGATGGACTTAACCAAACAGGTAAAGTGACGTCCAAGCTTGAGTTTAGATAAAAACCCACAACTTTATCAACGCTGCAAACTATAAAGACGTAATGAACGCAGTTGCTAGGTCTGCAGACACGTTTAATCTGTGGCAGCATCATGCTGTATTTTATATTGGAATCAATCTAAGTTGCTGCATCTGTTTCTGGTGTTTTTTAATCTGATTTCTTCTGCTTTTGTCCGTCCTTCAACTGGTTCAGCTTCAGATCGGAGAAAGGAACTGGAGCAGAGAGAAGCTGCAGCTGCTGGAGAGGTTCAGCCAGGAGAGAGCTCAGTGGGAACAGAGACTGAGAGAGGCTAGCATGCAGCAGGAGAAGGTAAAACGGCGGGGCATTTCTATGTCCATGTCAAAGACTATTCTAGAAAATCTGGGGCAGATAGAGTCAGACACTCAGAGATATTGTAGATACAACAATTGTGTTGTTATTTTCCCTTATGTCAGGGTTTTAGAGCAAAGTAAAACCCAAGTCCATAAGATTTTACAGATGTAGAATTCACATTTCCTTCTGTTTCTGTGGACAGAGGCAGTAACTGCCCACGGCTGCTTGGGCTTTAAAAGCTAGAGAAACACAGTCACTCATATCTGTTGATTAAAGCCCTGTTGGTAGAACGCTGAGCTGCTGGAACATGTCGGGGGGGCTGACAACATGCTGCCACCTTATGTAGGTTGCAAGGTTAAAGGGATTTTCTACATACCTTAAACCCCAGTGGTGCATTTAAGGCCTTTCTGTCATCTTTGAGGATCTCAGTCCGCAGAGAACTCCCCCCTCCTCCCCTCCCCTTGTTTCCTGTCGTCTAATTCGCTTTTTCCACTTCCCCATCTGCCTCGTCTTCCTTCCTCCTCTGGGCTGTGTGATATCAAATGATGGCATTTAACTCATTTAAAAAGTACAGCTTTTAGCTTTTGTCTGAGTCCCGCATGAAAGCAGCATAATGGAAATCAACTCTATCTCATGTGGAATATGAAGCTTTTTTAAGGTTACTTGGAGCGCCCCCTGCAGGCAGCTTAGTGTAACTCTGGCTTAATCACTTAAACAGCGGTAGAGATTTCAATCACAACAGATGAAACACATTTCATTACTACATTTGCGCATTTAAAAACAGACATACTTTACCCACTTTGGATTCTTAGTTTACTTTTTCCTTCAGACAGTTCGGACGGAGTTGCTGAGGGTTGCAGGTGAGAGTGAAACTGTCAGCTCAGCACCTGCAGATGTCCCTTTCTTCTCTTCCTCTCCTCTTCATCTGTTATATGAGTGTTGAGAGAAAATTGCTTCACAGCTTAAGATCTCCCCTCTGCTGTAAAATCCACCGACTCAGCATCACAATCTATGTGTGTTTCACCTCAGTCTCCCACAGACTCTCCAGAGGAGGTGGCTAGAAGACCTAAACACAACGTTTTAGGATCTATGGTGTGCAGACATGTCACGAATGTCATTTTAATGTTATTTGTCTTTTTTTTCCCCTCACAGATGAAGCCTCCAGGTGAAGAAGTCACAGTGGACACAGCTGTTGTTAATGGATCAGCATCACCGAGGTGACACTGCAAAAATAATTGTTGCTTTAACTCAAACTTATGGAGGGTTTCTATTTGATCATCTGGTGCATTTATTATTCAATTATTCCATATGCTCCGGTGCCTGTAAATACGATCCAGTGCAAAGAATAAAAGGGCTGCATGACTCTGCAGCTCAGGTGAGAGAATCTGTGAAAAGGAAAACTGTGTAGTCCTCTTGTAAAAGGGACTAAAAGAATCCCATAATTGACCTGTAGAGGATATAAAATATGATGATTATGTGAAAAGGGCTGTTTGTGGTAGAGAAAACATCAGTGCAGATCATACCATCAAATATTGAGATGGGAGCATCATGCCGGGGATGATTTTATTCTACAGGGACAGACAAACTGGTGATTAGGTCTGAAGTTAACATTTTAGCAGGTTAAAGCCATGATCCAAAGATATTTATGTGCTAGAATGGATCAATCAAAGGCCACAGCTGATTCCAGTTCAGAGATAAAGGAAAAAATTTCAAAACTGATGTTTATAGATGTTCCCTACCTAATGAGGAATGGACTGAATATCTCAGCATGTTGCTGATAAATGCATCGATCTACAGACTGAGTTTTAATATCACACAATTTGGTTCTATAAAGTTCTAAAAACAAAGGAGCCCTGGTTAGTCCTGCATAGCACACTTTTCAGATGTTCCCTCTTTTTTTAAGTAGAAACAAAAAAATATATATATATTTTTTTCATTTTAAAAATGTGGATCATTCTGTGCTGGTTTGTACTGTTTATTCCAATTAAAATGCCCTGAAGTATGTGGTATTGTCACAAAATGCTGAGAGAAATACTGTTGCACTATATTCTACAGGGTCAAATCAACAGTGGAGGATTCAGAGGTTAATAAATCCACCTGTGAGAAGGACAAAGAGCTGTTTGGTTCATTGCCTCTTTTTACTCGAGCCGAGTTAGGTGACATAAGCTTGAAGAACTGGACCAGCTTAACCAATGAGGTTGGTAACAGAGGTTTTTATGTATTAACTGGTTTCAGAAGGTTCACTTTGTCTTTTTTTTGTCTCTCTGCTTTTAACCCATAAAAAAACATTTATTTATTAAACTGATGCTTCTGTCTCCCGTTTCCAGACCCCAGAGGTTTCTGATACTTGTAAAACCTGGGACGGTCCCAGCGGCTCCTCCAGCAGCTTCACAGCCTCCGACATGGATCTGGATTTTGTGCGGAGGAGCTGCACTGCTCCGGACCGGACCGGCATCCGTATCTACTACAGCCCTCCTGCTGTGCGGCGTATTGAGCACCGGAGGAGACACCAGGAGTCTTTAGATGCGGATCACTCAGGCATTGGGAGCTCCTCTCTGAAACACACTGACATGGATGACGGCGTAGCTTCACTCAGTGCTCTTGATGCTCAGCAGCAGCAGCCTGCCGTGTGTTTTACATCTTCTTACGAGCAGTGGCTCAGTTCGCTGTCCAAACAGCACCGGGAGCTGCTGGAGAGCAGGAGCAGCAGCATTTCCACCTCCATGCCGAGTGTGTTCAGCAGCAGTGTCAGCAGTGGGGCGGTTAACAGAGCGGTCGATGGGAGGACTTCCTCTTCTCCCTTCCAGGACCTGGAGATCGGAGACATTGCCGCCAACTTAAGCGACGACATGAAGGAAATGACTAACTGTGTCCGCCAAGCTATTCGCTCTTCTTCTCTGGAGAGGAAATCCAGCAAGGAGCCTGTTAGTCAGGTATCGCCTTGGAATGTTTTTAACATATTTTAGTCCTGTTTTCATTAAATGTTAAATGATTTTGCAAGCTCAGCCATGCTGGAGAGAGATGAATTATCCCTTCTTTTATCCAGCCTGTTGGAGTATGCAGCAAGTCTACCCAGACTGTCGCTCAGAGCATCAGCATCGGGCTGCAGACAGAGAGCCTGGCCAGCAGCAGGGGGGCCGGGCTGCACACCAAAGCCTGGTCCCCTCGTCCGTCATCAACAACAACCTCCTCTCTGGCGTCGGTCCGAACTCGGCAGATCTCAACATCACTGGATAAGGTGCACAGCCGTATCGAGAGGCCTTGCTGCTCCCCTAAATATGGATCACCTAAACTCCAACGAAGAGGATCTTCTGGTAGAACTTCTAATCAGTTCTTATTGCTTAATTTAAACCCAGTTTGTTGTTTAAAAGAAGAAATAACAGCTTCTGTTTTTCCAGGTTCCACTTCCAGACTGGATGGGGCTTCCTCCAGCAGGGACCGCAGCATGTGGAGCCTACATCAGAGGCCCATCGGTGGGGGCGGCGGCTCTGCTTGGGCTCGCTCCACCACCACGAGGGACAGCCCCGTCCTTAACGGCCTTACCGACGGCCTCTCCAGCCTTTTTAGCGTGGTGGAGCAATCTGGAAGCACAGAGTCGCTCTGGAGGAGTGAAATAGGTGAGATGCAGCTGGTGGAAAAACCATTGTTCTCTTTTTATGATTTAAGTCTAACTTTATCATTTTTTTAAATTAAATCTGGTGAATGATAATAAACAGAAAAAGTTACTGTGGCAAAAAGTCCCAAATTCTACCTGCAAACTGCAGCAAAGTCACTAGCTCCCATCAGTAACGATCCAAACCTGTGATCACTGCACTGCTTTAGGACCAAGCCAGACCACCAGTCCCGCTCGGCAGCCTCCCGCCGCAGGAAAACCCTCCGGCGCTGTGGTTTGTGGATCTGACTCCAGCTCTCAGCGCTATGGAGGGCTGGTGCAGGAGTTCTTCAGGAACGTCTGCAGCAGGCCCAGCCCAGGCGGGGTCCACCTCCCTGCGGAGAGACTCCAAAGGGACTCGCTCGCTGTCCTGGGAGGAGTGGGCATCATGGGGAGTTTGAGCAGCTTGGATGAACCCACGGTCGGAGGGGCTGCTGCGTTGGCTGGATTGAGTGGAGGCAGCGACAGCGTGACCAGGATTGTTAACAAGAGGTTTATGAGGCAGACGACCGGTGAGGAGATGATCAGCATCCTGGGAGGAGGAAAGGAAGCAGCCAGCAACAGCATAGCTGCAGCACCAGGAGTAGAGGTGACGAATTTCTATTAAGATCAGAGGAATTACTTTTGGTTATAGTTAAAAGGTAGTTTAAGCTGTTTGGGTGAGGTTTTCAAACCACAAACAACTAAATCTGGCGTGCATGCGTCTTGAATCACAAAAACTACTGAAATTAAAATGCGACAAAACGTAGTAAAGTTGTAAAGATATGAATATTAATAATATAAGGACAAGAAATGACATGGTTTTATTTCCCAGGATGCACCCTGTGATTGTGCTGCTCCGTCCTCCTGCGTCGTCCGATCATCCAGAGCAGCCTCCCGCCACTGCAAGCACCGGCTGCAGGAGTCTCCGGCCGGAGCAGAGGAGAAGGGAGACGCCTGCAACGAGTGATGAAAACACGCAGCACATATGGAGGAAATTCGCTTCTTCACCAACACTACTGCCATGGAAACGCTTTCCCTCACCTTCCAGAGCACCGAACGCACACAAAACCCCTAGAACCTGCCACACAGGGCCCACTGCCAAACCCTAACACAGCGACAGCACAGACTGCCTCATTGAGCTACTGCCATCTTAACAAAACCATGAGCAGAACCCAGGCAACAGCGCTCCATTTTCTAGACGAGCAACCGATGCCAAGGACACACCCAGCACCCCAAACCTACCAGCAGGACTGAAACCACATATATCCTCTCTCTCTTCTAACAACAATCAGCAGCTTACAGTAAATAATGATGTCAATCTGCAAAACACAACCTCCGTATCTCAGATTAAAGGGTACTTCGATCAGTCTGCTACATTTCACATCATACATTCACCCTGACATGATTTAATACTCCTGCTCTGATGTTTAGGTGTAACTTTGGGGAATATGAAGCAAAGACTGACAGACTAGAGCTGAAAAATTTGATATTTTTCATTGAATTATCCAGTCAAGATCATTTCACAGCGAATGGATTTGTTCCTCAAATTGGTTTGTTTTACACAATTAACCTCACAAATCTAAAAGAAATGCCAGATATTAACGAGACACTGCAGAGTTCTGTGCAATGTGTCTTCATAGGGTGTAATATGCTAAAATATTTTGATTTAATCAGTCAAATGAAGGATGTTGGAGCCTAATGACAACTTCTTTGTGGATGACACTGGAGAGTAAATCTATCGGAAGGCTTGTTTGTCTGGAGCAGTAAGCCCTCATTCTAACTAACCAGGGGAGACAAATCAGGCAAGACGGATGAAATTAAAGCCATGACTTTGACCTTCGATAGCAAGCACTGGGAACCGTTCCTCTCTATGTTAAGTTAGACTGGGATCCCTTTTGTTAAGCTAATGGGACGTTTCTTTTTGTAATATTAATTTATAATGTTGGGATTTGTTTTTTCTGGGCCTAGCCGAGACAGTTTTGTTGGAAGCACAACTAAGACATGAGATGCATTCCATTTGTTACCAATAAAAGTAAAACATCCTTTAGGATCAGAAGCACCCAGCTGGAAAAAACACTGCTTTGCAAAAGTATTCATAACCGATGAACCACTTGAATACGCTTCAATCTAAATCTATCCAGTGTAGCTCTGTCTGCATGTTCTCCCTTTGTAAGGTGAGCTTCTGTCTCAAGTGCAGTGCATTATCTAACAGGTTTTCTTCCAGGATTTACCTTAATTTAAAAAAAAAAGACTCCTCAGCATACTGCTGCCACCACCATGTTTGGAAGGGAATTATGTTTATTTATTCACTAATATTCTCTAACAAACCCCTGAGACAACACAGTCCAGCTGTAAGTTTGGACTTTATATAATTAGATTTCAATCAGAAGTTTTCTGACAGCATTTGACAGCTGGGTTTGATTACTTTTAGAGTAAAAGTGGATAAATATGTACAGCACACATGCCATACTTTTTACAGTTTATACATTTATGATGTTTCGTCCACATCTGAATTACAGACTTTTTAATTTATACGCACTGAAGTTATGAATGAAGAAGTTCATTTATTATGAATGCTGTTCTAGAAGCTGGGCAGTGTGGTTTTCTTACCTAGGTTATGCCCAATTAGGGTATATGTTCTGTTTTCAACTTTTTATTTTGTACGTGCATTCAAAATAAAACTGAAGTCACTCAACATAAGTAGCAACTGGCCTTCTTATGACTAAAGTCTGTTAAAACATCTTCAATTGGACTTAAAAAATAAGAAAACACAGCTGCCTTAAGCACCTTTAGACATATAAGAAATATAGCTTAGACATTTATTTTTCAAAATAAAAGTCATGACCTTATTTTATTCAAATGTATTCAAACTGGAACTTTTAGAGGACTAAAAATAGATTTTACATACATCCCATAATTGTCTATATTGAAGGCTAAACGTTCTATAAACTGGACTATGGAGGCAGCTGTACATAAAGGGCAACATAAATCAAGAACAATACAACTATAACTGCCGACCGGATAGGACCTGAAATGTAATTGAGGAGAAATAGGAGAACAAAAAATTAATTGTGGATTTTTTTACTCATCCTTTCTCTCCATTACTGTGGTGTTTCCCTGTCTTTTTTCTCCAATCAGCTGATCAAAGTGCCTGTCGGATTGTCTGGCTAATAAACTAAAACTGGACTTTTAGAAAAACCCAAACCAGGCAGTCTTCTTCTATTAAGCAAGATGGTTTTCTTCAAAATGTACTGTATTACAGTAGTGACAAAAAAGTTATCAAATGTTGGTAGACGTGGCTGCATCATATGTCATTCCTTTTTTTTCTCCACATGACCAATTATCCCTATTTATATTTCTACAAACCCAATTGTTTCCCTTTGTAATCACAGTTTGCCGATCTATCATTATGTCTCTGTTTATTCATCATGGTGCTACTTGATGTACAGTCGTTTGTGGGCTTGTTGTCCTTCAACGAAGAATCTACCCACCATGTGCTCACAGTTCAATGACTCAGCAGGTTTAAAAGTAGGGCATTACAGAAACAGTACATGTACTTAAATAACATGCTGAAGAAAACCCACAGTCTGTGTGCTGCTGTCTGTTTTAGGCCTCATTTTGGGTAGAAAAGAGACAGCGTTATACCAGCTGCTCCTTCACGAGCTACTGACCTGAATATAACACCATTAGACTGTCTGACTTTTAGCCACAATTATGGGGCTTTATTTGACATATTTAAGCGGTTTACTGGTTAGGTCATTTTTCAGGGTTTTTCCCAAAGAAAGTTCATTCAATGTTCCTTTTCATATTTCAATTGCAAACCTTTACAAAATGGTTTGTATTACACAAGACTTATAATGTTAAGCTAAATTATAAATCATATGATCTATTTATATTCGAAGAAAGTAAATAATATATGAATCTTAGGTGTTTCTAAGTTCAATTAAGGATCTCAAAATAGATGGTTTAGCTTTCACCTTTACATCTTCACATGTTCATTTAGCAAAGTCAGTATTATCACCAATCCTACTTTCAATTTACCAGTTCATTTTAAAAGTACATTCATTTAAATCTATTTGAAAATATTACATTAAAAAATCTGCGCGCTGTTTCTTCTTTACAGATTTTGATTAAAGTTTAACATTTGTCTGGCACCAAAAATAAACTCAAAGGGCTTTCTGTAATTAACGATTTACTTTTAATGCAAATTTACCCTAATTTGTTCATTTTAGCCACATTTCCTTCTGTTAAAGGGTTTCTAAAAATGATCATTTTTTTATTTGGCTAACTGTTAGCATAATCCATTAGCTAGTAGCTTATAGCAAAACATTTAGCGCTGTGTTAAGTTTTGTTTTCTCAGATCTTAATTAAAACATAGGTCAAAAATAATATAGAAATTATTAAATATAAAAACATTATAAACCCTCATCTTTAGTAAATCGGCATTTTGTGGCCTTATTTTGAATTTTGACCCTATACAATACAGTTAGCATGCTAATGAGAAAGCCACAGCTAATGGGATGTTAGACCTAAATGAGTAGGTTTCACATCCACAGTCATTAACAGTTCTGAAAAAAATATCTGCATGCTGTTAAAAGCCTGATAAGCTGTTGAAAGTGCACAAAGCTTATAAATCGCAAGGTTTCATTCACCAGACTTCAAATAATCACACTATTTAGTATTATGTTTTTAATACATTTAAGGTTTCCAAACTAATCTTAAAATAAGAACTTGTCTTCTTCTTTCTTACTATTACTTTTGCTACGAAAACACAAAGCTTTTAAAACAGAACAGGATTTTGCTAAAAACAAATAAAGCCAGCTTGATACACAGGAAACCAACAAACAGTCCACTTTGGCAGGGATTTAGATTTTTTTTTTGGTTTGTTGATGTTTCATTCTAAATATAAAGTGATTTTAAGTTTTTTTTTAAACTGTGATTTTTTTAATATTTATGATTCTCTGCATAAAAGTACAGGTTTTTGTTCTACCTCTTAGACTGTACAGTAAACAAGAAAACGAAAAACATATTCAGATACCAGAAATGTCTTTTACTGTAGTTGAACCTGTGCAGATTCTGCATAACCAGATATTGTTTTTTAATGCTATTCAGTCATTCTATTCACAAGAAGGTCACTTTAGTGCCTTGCTTCTACGAATGTGTCTTGTTTTACTTATTTAAACCTTTCTCTTTATGTGCATGTATTTGACTCTAAAAAGGCACAACTCCTTGGTTCAAAAATCCAGACTAAATAATCTGTATTTTACCTTTCTTACGGTCTTAATGAGGGATTTTCTAGACTCAAGCTGAAGTGCACACTTTGATATTAATATTTTGGGTGACCAGACTTAAAATTGGATGTTAATCTAAATTATGATACAATTTGGATGAATGTCTTTACACTGATTGATTTTATTTTTAGATGAAAAAAGTTGAATGATATTCATAGTTGGTGTCATTCTTTTAAAGAATTAAACAAAATTGCTTAACATGTAATTTTTTAATCAGTCACAAATGACAGTTTGGAATGGATAATAATTTTTTTGTTAAAACGCTGGAGGATGTGACTTGGTAGTGGTGGAAAACCCCTAATCTATCCCTAAATGACATTTATTCCCTAACTATCACATATTTTAAGTCACACGACGCCAGCCAATGGCTTCCCTTTAGGCTTTGGAGCATCAACCATTACTCTTGGACCCAAACAGAAATATTTCCCTCTTTTTGTGATGCTTCCACACCATTAATTAGATCATTACATGCTGGGATTATGTAAATGAATTAGCTGTTTATAATGGTAGCTAAACTATTAACCAGAGACGGCCTGTACATTTGCTTTATTAACATACTGTTATGTCTTTTTTTTAACAGTAACTGATTTAAGAGGAGAATGCAATGAAAGCTAATTTAAACAACTAGACCCTTCCCCCCCGTGTAAAAGAAAGAAATTGTCCTTTTGTTTCTTTGAGAAAAGCTGAATGTCAACAGCTGATCTTTACAAGATCGCTGTGGCAATATGTAGCGCTCTCTGATTTTAGATTGCACTTGAGCATTTTCTCTGTATATAGTTGCATTTTCAAGATATTTGAAAAAAAGAAACGATAGAAAACATTAATGGATGTAAGAAGAAGACGTCCAAAATTGATTTTTTTTTTTAAAGCAGCTGGGTATGTTTGTTTTTCCAGGCCATGGTAGCTTGTAAAATAAGATGAAACTGCCTCCTGTTTGTCATAGAAATCACAAATAAACGTGTCATGGATTTTGATGTTCTTTGCTGTCTACGCCTTTTTGTTCCCTCTCTGTTTGGCATTTGGTGGGACTGAACTTATTCTGGTTTGGGTCAGTGTGTTTTCCACGGTTTTTCTTCTCTTCGGTGCATTTTTGTGAAATTATATAACTTTTAACTGGATTGAAGAACTTTTGTCCTTCTATTCATTATTTTTGTATACTTTCATTTACTTAAATGCTTGCTGCTGATAAAAACAACCTAAAAATGATTTTAAATTTAAATTAAGACTTTCAGAGCAAAGGGATTTAATGTTAGACAAAGATAATCCGGGTAAATAAAAATGTGGTTTTAAAATATAATTATTTATTAAGAGAGAAATAATTATTGGAAAATCTAATTGACCATCTTTAATCACCAATTTACCGATTAACCACATTTCTCTTGTAATTTCACCAACCCTATCCAGGTTTGATTATTGGTAGATCTTGAGAAACAGGAACTCCTTTACATTAAACCCATCTGACAACATGATGTATGTAGAGTCTTATACAGCAAACAATCTTTCCCCAACCTATAGAAATTCAAGAAAAGATGAGAAATCATTGACATCTGTTAGCCTGACAAATGTTCCAGAGTCATTTCTGGTGCTTTGTGACTCCAGTAAACATGGAGGAAACTGGGGACAGTCAGACATGGTGGTTTCTGTAGAATCTAGATGACCTGAAACAACTATTAGAATAATAGTCATGAATAATAACAGAAGCATATTAATTCTACTCTCCATCAGGAAAACCTGTAGAGAAATGGTCAAGTCATCAGGGGTCTATTTCATGAAGCAGGTTTAACAAACTCAGATTCAAATCCGCAGCTCTAAATTGATGTAGCCTAAAGTCGGGAACTCTGAGTTTTCGGTTTCACAGCCGCTGCTATGAGTTAGTAAGGGGAGTGGTGGCCTAGTGGTTAGGGCATTGCGCTTGGATCCCAGAGGTTGTGAGTTCAAGCCCCACTCTCAAGGACTGACACTCTGTGTCTCTGAGCAACGACCCATAATCCCACACTGCTTCCAGGGGGGCGCACAATGGTTGCCCACTGCTCCCCAAAGGGATGGATTAAATACAGAGATGAATTTTAGTGCTTTTGTGACAGTTTAATGAGAATAAAGTTGAATTATTCTTCTTCAATCAACTCCAAGTAGAACCACTCAGTTTAGCACATGCTTATCAAGTATTAAAAGCCATTATCAGAGGAACACCGATGCGACAAGTCACCATGGCAACATGAAGTGTCTATTTCACAACATTCAACCTAGATTTTTTAATGCAGAAATAATATAAAAAAGGGAAAATGTACTGTATTAAAAGGACAATGAAACAGCGCTACAGCTGCAGAGAAGAGGAAGATGGTGAAAGAGAAGATTGTTGCTCAAGTTAATGAGTAAGTTTATATGAGGTGGGCAATATTAGGCTGATTTTACAATTATTAAGAGCACTCTCCTCTCTGTTGCTCCATTTGTAGATTGCTAAAAAAAAAAAGATTCTTGCTGGTAAAAATCCCACTCCGAGATCTAACTGTAAAAATATTTTTTCTAAATTACAAATTATGTAACACAAAATGAAATTTATTAAGTAAAAACACAACGTTATACTAGTAAGAATTAAGTTTTATATATCTAGAAATGTTTCCACATTTTAAGTGGCCGTTCTGGCATTTATCAGCTTGTCTGCATATGTATTTATATATGAAATACATTTTTTCATGCAAATCCTGACTAGTAATATTAGGAATATGGAGATCTGAAATTAATTTATAGACATCCAGAATGTTTATTCTGGATGTGTAGAAGGTCATTTTGTTTAAAACGGTT